>NC_135817.1:81044038-81272509 GCF_964213995.1 Mustelus asterias
TATTTAGAGAGCCGTTGACTTTTCCAAAATTCCCCATTCCACCCGTGACTATAACAGCCGGAGTTGCAGCTGGAAAGTCCCTCCCCATTGAAGCATTTCCTGCCCATCGTATTCCCTTAGAACCACAGAAAAACCACTGCAAAGTACCGGTGAAGAAAGAGGCCATTCAGCCCATCGTGCCTGCACCAGCTAAAAAAGAATCTAGCCACTCATTTTAATCCCAGTTATCCAGCACCCAGTCCATAGTCTTGCAGGTTACAGCTTTTCAGAGACTGATCCAGGTACCTCCGAGGAGGGCTCAGTGTTTTAGCCTCAACCACCGACTGAGGGGCTGGGGCAGCACGGTGACACAGTGGTTAGCATTGCTGCCCCACAACGCCAGGGACCTGGGTTCGATTCCCGGCTTGGGTCACTGTCTGTGTGGAGTTTGCACGTTGTCCGCACGGGTTTCCTCTGGGTGCTTTGGTTTCCTCCCACAGTCTGAAAGACGTGCTGGTTAGGTGCATTGACCTGAACAGGCGCTGAAGTGTGGCAACTAGGGGAATTTCACAGTAACTTCATTGCAGAGTTAATGTAAGCCTCACTTGTGACTAATAAATAAACTTTACTTCAGAATCCGCTGTGGGATTCAAACCTAGCTCCCCCAGAGTGACATTCACATTTGGCAACGCAGGTGGAGAAGGTAGTCAAGAAGGCATACGGCATGCTTGCCTTCATCGGCCGGGGCATTGAGTTTAAAAATTGGCAAGTCATGTTGCAGCTTTATAGAAGCTTAGTTAGGCCACACTTGGAATATAGTGTTCAATTCTGGTCGCCACACTACCAGAAGGATGTGGAGGCTTTGGAGAGGGTACAGAAAAGATTTACCAGGATGTTGCCTGGTATGGAGGGCATTAGCTATGAGGAGAGGTTGGAGAAACTTGGTTTGTTCTCACTGGAACGATGGAGGTTGAGGAGTGACCTGGTAGAAGTCTACAAGATTATGAGAGGCATGGACAGAGTGGATAGTCAGAAGCTTTTTCCCAAGGTGGAAGAGTCAATTACTAGGGGGCATAGGTTTGAGGTGCGAGGGGCAAGGTTTAAAGGAGATATACGAGGCAGATTTTTTACACAGAGGGTAGTGGGTGCCTGGAACTCGTTGCCGGGGGAGGTAGTGGAAGTGGATACGGTAGTGACTTTTAAGTGGCGTCTTGACAAATACATGAATAGGATGGGAATAGAGGGATATGGTCCCCGGAAGGGTAGGGGGTTTTAGATCAGTCGGGCAGCATGGTCGGTGCAGGCTTGGAGCGCCGAAGGGCCTGTTCTTGTGCTGTAGTTTTCTTTGTTATTTGTTATTTTTCTGGGTATCTGGATTGCTTTTCTCATAAAAATACCACTACACCATTGCCTTTTGTAGGCTAGCTATGACTTAGTGGGTTGCACTTTTATCTGTCAGAAGGTTCTGGGTTTAAGTGCTGCTTTATAGACTTGAGCAGAAAATCTCAGCGAACATTTCAGTACAGTACTCAGTGTGATGGACTGCTGTTTTGCAGGTGAAATGAAAGGTTTTTCAGGGTGATGTAAAAGATCATGGTACTGTTTACATGAAGGTACCGCCTTGTAGACTCATGACTGGAGTGTAGAGTCAGGGGACAAATATCAGCACAGATAGCGAGCTCTGAAAACAGTGTTTATCCTTTCAGGACATATACCAGTAAACTGGGAGATGTTTCACCACTTGCTGTGCAGGTTTAAAGTTTGTTTATTGTTAAGAGTCGGCTTCCACTAACACTGCAATGAAATTACTGTAAAAATCCCCTAGTCGCCACACTCAGACACCTGTTCGGGTACACTGAGGGAGAATTTAGCATGGCCAATGCACCTGACCAGCACATCTTTTGGACTGTGGGAGGAAACCAGAGCACCCGGAGGAAACCCACGCAGACACAGGGAGAACGTGCAGACTCTGCACAGGCACGGGAATTGAACCCGGGTCCCTGGCTCTGTGAGGCAGCAGTGCTGCCACTGTGTCACTCCTGTTTCATGGCCCAATGTTGAAATTTGATTGTCAAACAATTCAGAAATTCAAATTTCTGATACGTGACAGTCACATTTGGTCCCTGAATCTACCTTTGACATTTATGTGAAGGCAGCAGGGTCCACAGTGAGATAAGCATTCACATATTGGGGAATAACTTAGAAACCCTACAGCACTGAAAGAGACCATTCGGCCCATCAAGTCTGCACTGACCACAATCCCACCCAGGCCCTACCCCCATATCCCTACATATTTACCCACTAATCCCTTTAACCTACGCATCCCAGGACACTAAGGGAAATTTTAGCATGGCCAATCAACCTGACCCGCACATCTTTGGACTGTGGTAGGAAACCGGAGCACCTGGAGGAAACCCACGCAAACACGAGGAGAATGTGCAAACTCGAAACAGACAGTGACCCAAGCCAGAAATCGAACCCAGGTCTCTGGAGCTGTGAAGCAGCAGTGCTAACCACTGTGCTACCGTGCCACCCTTAATACTTCTTGTCAACTTTATTCCTCCAGTTCACAATGATTCTTCTCCCAATAGCCTCTGCCATGCAACATTCTCAAACTGAATCCGGTAGCGCAAATCTAAAGTCTAATTCTAATCTCCTATAGACTACTTCCAATGAAAGATCATTTTCCTGAGATGATGACCCAGGTGCAGATGCTCATACCCTGGATGTACCCACTGAAGATAAGCTGGGAGATCATTCGGAAATCCCAATGCAAGGGCTCTGGGTGCGATCTTATCCCCCATCTCAAGCCACGTTCCCGCTGCAGCAAGTTCGGAGAACTTGGCGGCCAGCCAAATCTCTGTTCACTGCAGCGGGTGGGAAAATCTTACAGGCATGAATGTTCGGAAAATTTTGGCCGGTCTGTGTAGCTCTGCTGTCTCACAGCACCAGGGACCTGGGTTCGATTCCCGGCTTGGGCCACCATCTGTGCGGAGTCTGTATGTTCTCCCTGTGTCTGCGTGGGTTTGCTCCAGCTGCTCCGGTTTCCTCCCACATTCCAAAGACATGCTGGTTAGGTGAATTGGCCATTCTAAATTCTTCCTCAGCGTGTATCCGAACAGGCGCCGGAGTGTGGTGACTGGGGGATTTTCACAGTAACTTCATTGCAGTGTTAATGTAAGCCTACTTGTGACACGAATAAAATAAACTTAAAAACTGAATTACCTGGGAAGTTTCAACTTCTGATGGGCAGTTATCCTGCACCCGGAACCCACCAGAGACTTTGGATGGTTCTAACTTTCCCAATCACAGGGCCGGTACCTCTGGAGTTTCGGGAGTGCTGTGGGAATGGCGGGTGCTGCTAAGGCAGGTCAATGAGCGTGAGGACACCTCAACATGGAGCCACTCTCATAGACATAAATCACAATGAAAATTTCAGAATGTCAAAGCAGGCAAGCTCCTCAGAATGGGGGAAAAAACCCTCCTGTTACAATGTTTAATGAGTAGACTCAATCTAGAAAAGTTTAAATTTACTTTTTCATCAGTGTCACAAGTAGGCTTACATTAACACTGCAATGAAGTTACTGTGAAAATCCCCAACTTGTCACACTCCGGCGCCTAAGGGAAAATTTAGCATGGCCAATCCATGTATCCAGCACGTCTTTCAGACTGCGGGAGAAAGCCCATGCAGACACGGGGAGCAAGTGCAGACTCTGCACAGACAGTGACCTAAGCTGGAACTGAACCCAGGCCCCTGACCCTGTGAGGCAGCAGTACTAACCACTGTGCCACCATGAGAAGAGACCTTTTTAATGTTAAAATGGTTGGATGTAAATTAGTTTTTAAGAATCTGACTTCTTCAATATTTTAAGATAGATCAGACTTTGTCATTGTTTGAATGGAAATGACTCCTTAAATAAATCAAACAAATCTCATTAGTAGGTCAACATCTAAACCGTTAAATGGTCTGATAAATCTTTAAAAATCAGTTGCTTTGAAGTCTGATCAATCTTGTTGAAAAGTAAAATTTATGACTTGATTGGCACGGTAGCATAGTGGTTAGCACTGCTGCTTCACAGCTCTAGGGACCTGGGTTCGAATCCCACCTTGGGTCACTGTCTGTGTGGAGTTTGCACATTCTCCCTGTGTCTGTGTGGGTTTCCTCCGGGTGCTCTGGTTTCCTCCCACAGTCCAAAGATGTGCGGGCTAGGTTGATTGGGTATTCTAAATTGCCCCTTAGTGTCCCAGGATACATAGGTTAGAGGGATTAGTGGGTAAATATG
Organism: Mustelus asterias; assembly: GCF_964213995.1. Taxonomy (NCBI): domain Eukaryota; kingdom Metazoa; phylum Chordata; class Chondrichthyes; order Carcharhiniformes; family Triakidae; genus Mustelus; species Mustelus asterias. The sequence continues at coordinate 81,048,301 of NC_135817.1, forward strand.
TAGGGATAGGGCCTGGGTGGGTTTGTGGTTGGTGCAGACTCGATGGGCTGAATGGCCTCTTTCTGCACTGTAGGATTCTATGACTGTTAGGCATGATTTATCAGACATTTTAAATTTTTCAATACATCCCATTATTACAACGATTTTCAATGAAATACTTAAAAAATATTGTTTCATCAGAATATGTACAAAAGTGGTTCTGATCGAAACTATCACACAAACGTATGTATACATTTTTAATTTTGTGAAATGTCTCCTGTCAAATAAATCTGAATTCATCCTTCACATTCAATGCCTTTTCACTAAAGCAGCCTGAGTCACGTTGTGTAGTGACTGGAAGCAACCTCCCATTTACAACTGTGCAACTTGGCCTCACTGGTGCCAACACTGTGAGAGAAACTTTCTTCCTTCAAACTTGAATACCGTGGATGTAGCAGCATGTGCGTTCGTAGTTTGATTTGGGGTCAATGGTAAACGCCATCGCTGGACCACTAGCTGCGATAACTGGCCCGGCACCTTTCTGGAATAAAGTAACTGTACTTCACTGGGGCGGCATGGTGGCTCTGTGGTTGGCCCTGCTGCATCACAGCACCAGGGACCCGGGTTCAATTCCTGGCTCGGGTCACTGTCTGTGGGAATTTGCACATTCGCCCCGTGTCCACGTGGGTTTCCTTCGGGTGCTCCAGTTTCCTCCCACAGTCCAAAGATGTGCGGATTAGGTGGATTGGCAATGCTAAATTGCCTCTTGGTGTCAGGGGGACTAGCTGGGTAAATGCTTGGGTTTATGGGGATAGGGGGATTGTGGTTGGTGCAGACTCGATGGGCCGAATGGCCTCCTTCTGCACTGTAGGGATTCTATGATTCAATCCATAAATCGAGCCATTTTTAGTGCATTGCCATGGCACAGGTGATAGCACACACTTGCTGCTGAATCACAAAGTTCCAGACTCATGTCGCACCCCCAAGACTCGAGCACAAAGATCAAGGCTGACACTGCATCCCGGAAGGTGCTGAATCGAAGCCCCATCTGCCTGCTTGGTGGATGTAAAAGATCCTATTTTGAAGAAGTGCAGGGGAGTTATTCCCTGTTCCGTGGCCAATATTTATCCCTCAACCATAGAGTCATAGAAACCCTCCAGTGCAGAAGGAGGCCATTCGGCCCATCGAGTCTGCACCGATAATAATCCCACTCCAGGCCCTATCCCCAAAACTCCACACATTTGACCCACTAATCCCTCTCACCCACACATCCCGGGTCACTAAGGAGCAATTTAGCATGGCCAATCAACCTAACCTGCACATCTTTAGACAACATTACAAATTAAGTCTAGCTGGTCATTGTTGCCTTGCTGTTTGTGGGAACTTGCTGTTAGAAAATTGGTTGCTGTCTTTCCTACATTACAACAGTGACTACGCTTTGAAAGTACATCATTATTTGCAGAGTGCCTCGAGAGCTCCAGTACTGTGAGAGGTGCTATATAAATACAAGCTTTTCTTTTTTACATTAACTCCAACTTCTTACCCTATCTCTCTCACCCTCTCACTCCAGACCTGCATCTACTTCTCTCTTGAACTTATTCTGATTTTATCCATATCTTTATACCGTTCTGAATGACAACATCTTCCTTGCTCCTAAGTGAGCCAGAGATGGCTCACTTGGTAGCATTTATGCTTCTGCGTTACAAGAGGTTCAGTAGCAGAATACAAGAGCTCACTCCTGGAGTGGTGCTACATTTTTGAAGGTGCAATCCTTCAGTGGAAATGTTAAACCTTGGCCATGTGTACCTTTTTAATCAGATGTGAATGATCCCATGGCGCTATGTTGAAGAGGAGTGGGGCATCGATCACTTGTGTCATGGACAACATTGTATATCAAACCAAGGCTACTAAACCAGAGTGTCGAATCATTCTTGTGTTGCTATCTATGTGATCTTGCTGTGCACAAATAAGACTACCTATATTTCTCTTTGGTACTAAAAGTCTTGATCTTCTGAAAGAAGCTATACTGATTTAAGTTTTGTTTTATTAGAATCCATGCTGGCTATAGTATCATAGAATCCCGATAGGGCAGAAGGAGGCCATTTGGCCCATCAAACTTGCACCGACAACAATCCCACCCAGACCCTATCCCCGTAACCCCATGCATTTACCCTCTTAGTCCCCCTGACACTAAGGGACAATTTAGCATGGCTAATCCACCTAACCTGCGCACCTTTCAACTGTGGGAGGAAACTGGAGCTCCCGGAGGAAAGCCACACAGACGCGGGGAGAATGTGCAAACTCCGCGCACACAGGCAGTAACCCAAGGCTGGAATCGAACCTGTGTCCCTGGTGCTGTGAGGCAGCAGTGCCAACTACTGTGCCACCGTGATGCTCTCTATAATCAACCATTCAGGAATTCACTTGAACCTATGTGTCAGGACCGCTTTAAAGAATTGTGGAAGTCAGTCACAGCTCATTGGTTGCACTCTTATTTGAGTCAGAAGTGGCAGGCCCACTCGTGAGACTTGAGCAGATAATCTAGGTTGACTGACAAAATCAATAGTGAGAGAGTGCTGCATGGTTGGAGTCACTGGGGCGGTGCGGTGGCACAGCGGTTAGCACTGCTGCCTCACAGCGCCAGGGACCCGGGTTCAATTCCCAGCCTCGGGTCACTGTCTGTGTGTAGTTTGTACATTCTCACCGTGTCTGCATGGGTTTTCTCTGGGTGCTCCGGTTTCCTCCCACAGTCCAAAGATGTGTAGGTTCAGTGGATTGGCAATGCTAAATTGCCCCTTAGTGTCCCAAGATGTGTAGGTTAGGGGGATTAGTGGGGTAAATATGTGGGGTTAAGGGGATAGGGGCTGGGTGGAATTGCTGTCGATGCAGGCGCGATGGGCCGAATGGCCTTCTTCTGCACTGTGGGGATTCTATGGATCTCTCGTTCAGCTGAGCCTTTAAACCGAGGCTACCTCTGTTCTCTCAGATGAATGTCATAGATCCCAGGGCAGTATTTTGGAGAAGACTGGGTCAGTTCTACCTGATGTTCTTGCGAATATTTATCCCTCAAGCAATGCCACTAAAAAAATGATTATCTAGACATTATCCCACTACCGTTTGTGGGATCTTGCTGTGCACAATTAGCCGCAGTGCTAACTGCAGTGACTACATTTCAAGTAATTATTTTGCTCGAAGAATGCTTTGACCCTGACATCCTAAACGGTGTTATAGAAGTCTTTCTTTTTATATGAAATCAACGTGCACTGAATTACATCAAAAGGACAATAATTTAATCTCAAATATTTACTTCAAAATAGAATTTTAAAAAAGCAACCTTTAACTCTCCGTTGAAACAGAACTGTATGTTCATTCAGATGTTCAAGATAAATACCTGCCTTACGCAGGGTTGTAACCAGTGATAACATTGGATCTGTTGTCATCTGACCAATGGTAATAAGCTGTAAGGGTCAGCTGACCCAGTAAATCATGTAACCAGTGACAGAATGATGTGATGATCAGCTGATCAGCTGACTCAGTATAAATGATAGAATGTTGGGCATTGTGGGGAACTTGGAGTGATCCAGGCTGAGGTCTCAAGTTGGAGTAATGAAGTTCCTTTATTAAACTTTTCTTTGATTTATAAGTTGGAGTAAGTTTTATTATAATTTTTGTTGTCTACACTGGAAGAGTTCCTTCTGGATCAACATGGGTTAACTACTCTAAGGTTGGATGACAGTGTGGGAAACTACAGTCAACCTCAGCACTCCCTGGATAGGAAGGTTTGAAGTTTAACATTTATTTATTAGTGCCACAAGTAGGCTTACATTAACACAGCAATGAAGTTATTGTGAAAATCCCCATGTCACCACTTTCCAGCGCCTGTTCGGGTACACTAAGGGAAAATTTAGCATAGCCAATGCAACTAACCAGTACGTCTTTTGGACTGTGGGAGTAAACGGGAGCACCCGGATGAAACCCACACAGATACAGGGAGAATGTGCAGACTCTACACAGTGACCCAAGTCGGAAATCGAACTCGGGTCCCTCGCGCTGTGAAGTGGCAATGCTAACCACCCTGCTACCAAAGGGAAACATTAAGCAGGATTCTCAATCCAGATAGCTCCTGAATGACCCAGGTTGGGAATGCATGTGTGTGGTTGGGAGGTGAGAATCCAGGCTGGACTTGATTAAGATCCCAGTGCCCTCGCAATACAGGACAAACTCAGAAAAACTCTTCCTCCACACAGTTTAGAGTCACGTAGGTTAGCTAATCACACAGATAAGATGGGTAAAATGGGGTATAGAGGGATATGGGCCAAATTGAGACTAGCTTAGTGATAAAAACTAGGCAGCATGGACAATTTGGACCGAAGGGCCTGTTTCCTTTTGTTGGTTTGGCACCTACTTGTAAAACTACCCCTGTTTGAACATATCCTTCCAAACCCAGCCAGAATCCCGGAGATTGAGGAGATCTGTATTTTTTAATCATCAACATATCAGTTCTGCTGCAAGACTCATATCAGGAATATTTCTGACAATAGTTGAAATGTTTCCCTCTATTATTGTAAAGCATTTTTAAGATATTAATATTGAGGTTGCAGCAGAAATAATCTTTTGCAAGTTAGAAAAACTCCTTGGGGTGTGTCAACATTTATAGACAGTCCTTAGTGTATGTTAATATCAGAAGGTATTTGTGGATGTAGCAGTGTTGATGGAGAGTCACTGGGAATATGTTAGTATTAGTAGGTCCCTGGGAGTGTAACAGTGTTGGCGAGGGGGTCCCTGGAAGTGCGTAAATAATAGTAAGTCTCTGGGAATGCAGCAGTGTTGACTGGGAGTCCCTGAGATTGTGTTGGTATTAATAGGAAGTGCAGCACTGTTGGTGAGGGGTCCCTGGGAGTATGTAAATACACTAGTTCCCAGGAAGTGTAGCACTGTTGGTGAGGAGTCCCTGGGAGTATGTAAATACACTAGTTCCCAGAAAGTGTAGCAGTGCTACACTTCCAGGGAGTCCCCAGGAGTGCATTAATAGTTGTAGGTCCCTGGGAGTGCAGCAGAGTTGACAGGGAGTCTCCCGGAGTGTGTTAGTATTGGTAGGTCCCTGGGAATGCAGCATTGTTGGCAGCGATCGAGACCTTGCTACTGTGACAGGATTTGAAGGGGTTCATTGAGGGTGCCCCAATTCTTCTCTGAAAATATGGAAGACTATTTGCTCGGATGAGTGTAGCTCTAACAACACTCAAGATACTCTACGCCATCCAGGACAAAATAGCTCTCTTGATTGGCACAGTATCTGTCGCAAAAGGCATTCAATCCTTCTGCCACCGATACACAGTGGCAGCAGTGTGGACCATCTACAAGACTTACTGGAGCAACTTACCAAAGCTCCTTCGTCAGAATTTCCAAACATGTGACCTTTGCCACCTAGGCGGGGAAAGGGCAACAGACACATGGGAAACCAGCGTCTGCTAGTTTTCCTCCAAGCTGCACACCATCCTGACATGGAAATACATTGCCATTCCTTCACTGTCACTGGATTGAAACCCATCCTGGCAGTACCTACACCAGATTGCAGCAGTTCAATAAGACAGCTCATCACCCATTTCACAAAGGCAACTAAAATAGGTCGTCCACTGCCAGGCATGTTCACATGTTAAGAATAAATGGAAGAAAAAAAAATGATTTCATTAGCTTGGGCTGTAAAATATTTCAGGACACCCTGTGATGTTGAATGGTGCTAAATAAATGCAAAGCTTATTTATTAGTGTCACAAGTAGGCTTACATGAACACTGCAATGAAGTTACTGTGAAAATCCCCTAGCCGCCACACTCTGGCGCCTGTTCGGGTACGCTGAGGGAGAATGTAGCATAGCCAATGCACCTAACCAGCACGTCTTTCAGACTGTGGGAGGAAACCGGAGCATCCGGAGGAAACCCACACAGACACGGGGAGGATGTGCAGACTCAAAGAGCAAAGAACAAAGAAAAGTACAGCACAGGAACAGGCCCTGCGACCCTCCAAGCCTGATGCCTGCCTAAACTAAAACCGTATGCACTTACGGAGTCCGCATCCTTCCATTCCCATCCTATTCATGTGTTCGTCTAGTTGGCCCTTAAATGTCGCTGTCATACCTGCTCCCACCACCTCCCTGGCAGTGCGTTCCAGACAGTCCTCCTCACAGACAGTGACTGAAACTTGGAATTGAACTCAAGTCCCTGGCGCTGTGAGGCAGCCGTGCTAACCACTGTGCCACCGTGACGCCCTGTTATTTCATTATGCTAAAACATAGATACCAGAGGTGAAAGCAGACTAAGCTGAACACCATGCTGCTTTGTCACTTACAGCTCTGATAGCAAAGGCAGTGTCTAACGAAAACAGTCTCTTACAAACTTCGAGCCTCAGAGGCAACTTTGAAGAAGAACATTTATTTGTAGATCCTTAATAAGTGGCAGTTAGAGCTGTGCAGGCAATTTGGCAGAATATCCTTTGGTTCCAATTGGTTTGACTCCCCCTCCTCATACACAGACTATTTCCCCTGTATGACTCCACTCCTGCCGGTATGTGTGTGACCTCAATTTGTGACCCAGCTCCAGTAAGCAGAGATAAACCGAGTCCAAAATTGACTACCATCACCAGAGCTCATGAATTGAGAAAGACCTTTGTCAAAAGATAACGGAGAAAGGCAGTCGGCCTCGACCAGAACAAAATGAATGCAAATGCATTATCCTCTAAGATAGATATCTGAAAAGATTTTGTTAAAGCATACCATCTCGTTCTGAGTTGTATCAAGGTCTTGGCAGTGAGCTGTTGCTTTTATTGTCTGGCGAGGAAGAGAGTGTAGTGCTGGAGTGACATGGTGGCACAGTGGTTAGCACTGCTACCTCACAGCACCAAGAACGAGGGTTTGATTCCCGGCTTGGGTCACTGCCTGTGTGGAGTCTACACATTCTCCCCATGTCTGCATGGGTTTCCTGCTCTGGTTTCCTCCCACAGTCCGAAAGACATGCTGGCTAGATGCATTGGCCATTGTTGTAGGTAAAAAACCTCTGACACTATTAGTGGTTCAAAATGCAGTGTTTATTTTCACAATTGTGGGAGAAGTGAGGTTCCTGACAGTGGACACCCAGCCTTCTCATCGAACACAAGTAAGAACAGAGTTTATATATGTCCCGGGCCCCGCCCTCATTACATTGCAATTCTCTAAGATGTCTGTCATTGTTCATGGTGAGATTCTTGTTGTATTAGCAGTATCTTCCCCTGCGCAGTTTGTTTGATCTCCAAGGCCACGATTGTTCGTCATTTATATCCTTGAAACAACATCACAGGTTTTGCACAAACAAATTAACTAATATACATACAGGTTTGTATAATACTTTATATCAGGATAAGATGAATAACGTATGATGAATATATATATATGAATCTATGGTGATTCAAAGACAGAAGGCATACATGTCAACTCCATCGTGTTAAACAAAAGTACATGAAAATGGAGACTGTTTAGCTTATTTCAAGCTGGGTTAATCGCATTTCTGAATAACAGTGGAGACAGCAAAAAATAGCTGTTCCTCTTATCTGGTACAGACATGAAAAACACCGAACTCTGACGAAAACATGAACTCTGCAGTGTTCTCAACAAAATCACAGAGTTCGGGTCTTAATGCTTAAGTGTGACAAAGTTCATTAACCCATTCACGACTTCACTCATGCTAAATTCTCTCTCAGTGTACCTGAACAAGTGCCAGTTGTGTGGCGACTAGAGGATTTTCTCAGTAACTTCACTGAGCCTACTTATGACTAATAAATAAAACTTAAACTTGAAGACACATGTAGAGATAAGCACTTTGGTAAATTAGAATGCAATTGGTGAAATAAATGTTATCTTTTCCAGGGTGCAGTGATTGAAAACATTTTCGATTCGATGTGACCTTGCGATTGGGCAGCATGTGTGGAACAATCCTGAGTGTGCTGATAGCTACAATAACAACCAATTAAAGCAATGTGTCAAGTTTGGCATGAGGCTCACTGACACCTACTACAATGTATATTCACATTCAGGGACCAACTCTCAGCAAACAAAAGCCTTGCACCTTTTTTTTTGAATGACCTCGGAGCCTGAAGAGCCTTTGTTGCCCATTGTTTTCTCCATAACAATGCCTCAGCCAATCAGATTTGAGTTGCCAACCAATCAATAACCTTTCCTCCTCATGACAGAAAATGCGATGATTTGATTTGATTTGTTATTGTCACATGTATTATGATACAGCGAAACATATTGTTTCTTGTGCGCTGTACAGACAAAGCATACTGTTCATAGAGTACATAAAGGAGAAGGAAAGGAGAGGGAGGAGAATGTAATGTTACAGTCATAGCTAGGGTGTAGAGAAAGATCAACTTAATATAAGATAGGTCCATTCAAAAGTCTGATGGCAGCAGGGAAGAAACTGTTCTTGAGTCGGTTTGTACGTGACCTCAGACTTCTGTATCTTTTTCCCGACGAAAGAAGGTGGAAGAGAGAATGTCCGGGGTGCATGGTGTCCTTAATTACGCTGGCTGCTTTTCCAAGGTAGTGTGAAGTGTAGATGGAGTCAGTGGATGGGAAGCTGGTTTGTGTGATGGACTGGACTACATTCGCAACCTTTGTAGTTTCTTGTAGAATCCATAGAATCCTACAGTTCAGAAGGAGGCCATTCAACCCATCAAGTCTGCAACAAACCACAATTCCACCCAGGCCCTATTCCCGTAACCCCATGCATTTACTCTAGCTAGTCCTCCTGACACTGAGGGGCAAATTAACATGGCCAATCCACCTAACCTGCACACCTTTGGACTGTGGGAGGAAACTGGAGCACCTAGAGGTAACCCACACAGACATGGGGAGATCATGGAAACTCCACACAAACAGCGACCCAAGCCAGAAATCAAACCCTGGTCCCTGGCGCTGTGAGGCAGCAGTGCTGATCAGCGTGTCGGTCAGAGCAGGAGCCATTCCAAGCTGTGATTCATCCAGAAAGGATTTGAAATTTGGCATTCTTGCATTTGTCCTGTTGCACGCAAGACGAAAATCTTCAGCTGCATATCTCTTTTCAGCAATATATAATGGTTGTTCTTCAATCAATGAAAAGATTGTTTAAGGTGTGATGAAACAGAGCAGGTAAGGATGCTACTTATTGACTGCAAATTGCAGTGCCGTGCAGTAGGCATGCATTATTCATAGTCATTTCAGAATATCTCGATGTACCCTGTTATTTTTTCAACCCAAATTTAATAACCTAATATTTCCTACCAAGGTCAATGGTAACCAGCAATGGTTTCCAATTACATTGTTTTGTATCAGTGAGTCCAACCTTCAGAAAATGTCTTGGAGGGAAAGAAAAAGGTACCTTTTACATCCTGTTATTCCAAAACTATTCACAGCTAATAAAGTGTGGTTGAAATGTAGTCAATGTCATGCAGCAGCCAATTTATACACAGCAAGCTTCCATTATTGCGACAAGATAAATGACCCAATTAACTTTTTTAGTCATACTGGAAAAGGGAGAAATACAACGACCATCATTTGCATTTGTATACTGTTTTTAAACTAGTAAAACATCCCAGAGTCATACAGTTCAGAAGAGGCCCTACGGCGCCTCAAGTCTGCACCAACACATTAGGAACACCTGACGCCTCACCTAATCCCATCTGCCAGCACTTGGCCCATAGCTTTGAATGTTATGACGTGCTAAGTGCTCATCCAGGTACTCTTTAAAGGATGTGGGGCATCCTGCCTCCCCCACCCTCCCAGGCAGCGCCTTCCAGATCGTTACCACCCTCTGGGTAAAAGGGTTTTTCCTCACATCCCTCCTACATCTCTTGCCCCTCACCTTGAATCTATGTCCCCTCACAACTGACCTTTCAACAAAGAGGAACAGCTGCGCCTTATGACTCTGTCCATGTCTCTCATAATCTTGTACACCTCGGTCAGGTCACCCCTCAGTCTTCTCTGCTCCAACAAAAACAAGCCAAGCTTAGCGAACCTCTCTTCATAACTTAAATGTTCCATCCCAGGCAGCATTCTGGTGAATCTCCTCTGCGCCCCTTCTAGTGCAATCAAATTCTTCCTATAATGTGGTGACCAGAACTGCACACAATATTCTAGCTGTGGCTTCACCAAAGTTCTATACAACTCCAACATGACTTCCCTGCTTTTGTAATCTATGCCTCGATTGATAAAGTAAGTAGTCTCACAACACCAGGCTAAAGTCCAACAGGTTTAAGCGGAATCACGAGCTTTTGGAGCGCTGTTCCTTCATCAGGTGAGTGGAGAATGTCCACTCACCTGATGAAGGAGCAGCACCCCAAAGACTTGTGATTCCACGCAAACCTGTTGGACTTTAACCTGGTGTTGTGAGACTTCTTACCGTGCCCCACCCCAGTCCAATGCTGGCATCTCCACATCATCGATTGATAAAGGCAAGTGTTGCATATGCCCTACTAATATGCCCTTCTACCTTCATAGAGCTATGGACAAACATGCCAAGTTCCCTTTTTTTCACGTAACTTCCTAGTGTCATGCCATTCATTGAATACTTCTTTGTCAAACATCCCAAGATGCTTCACTGGAGTATTATGAAACAAGGTTTGACATCTAATACCATAAGGTGGTATTAGGACAGGTGACCAAAACTTGCTCTTGGTTTTACAGAATGTTTTCAAGAGGGAGAGAGGCTCCGTGAGAGAATGCCAGATTACAGGACTGAAAGCACAGTTGCTGAAGATGACGCAATTGAAATCAGTGATTGAAAGGTTTGAATTGGAGGAGCACAGCGAGGGTGGTTGTGTTCAAGCCAGGTACAGCGATAGGGAGGGGTGTGGTCATGGAGAGAGGATGAAAATTTTAAATTTGAGGCATTGCCGGACCTGGAGCTGGTATAAGTCAATGAACACAGGAGTAATGGGCGAATGGGACTTGCCTAGAAGTAACAAAGGCATTGATGAAAGTTTGAGCTAAGATAGGCTGCGTTACGGACATTTGGTTGAAGGGAGGGGCCCCCCCTAAAAACTCTCCCCTCTTTTTTTCGAATGTGCCATCCACCTAAGAAGGCAGCTGGAGTCCCAATATTATTGGACCCCTCCAACTCTGCAATATCATGCAAATGTTAGCCTATAATATTATAATTCAACTGTCTAGAATTCTTGGACTCATATCCTTCTCTATCAGAAGCAAGTGTCACACACTCAGCCAAGGGTAAGAAAAATTCATGGTCGTTTCCACGTTGCAAATATCCTTCAGCCAAGAAAGGCAAAGAAATGATAAACTAGATGACAGTTAAGTAACTGAACTATTGAACTATTACATGTACCTCATTGTACATTCATAATTGAAAGCTAAGAAGGGCAGCTACTCTGAGAGGGATCTAATGCAGTGCTTCCTCTTTTAAAGCAACAAGGATTTTATTTCTCAGTGATGATTTGGTATGGTTTGGGGGAAAAAAGGGTGAGGATTGGGAAGTTTTAGCTGAGAAGACAGAGCTTTAGTCAAAAAAGGTGATGTTAGAAGGTGCTGAAGGAGGAGGTGACAAATTGGAGAATTTAAGGATCAGGAGCGTTATGATTTGGATAAAGTGATACCCTGTACTATGTCCGATGATACAAGATGAGGTTGTTGATCCTCGAGTAGATTGTACCGGATATTTCAAGGCATAAGTTTGAGTTCATGGGAAGCTCTAGCGGGAGCTGACTTTTGCAAACAGCAAAATATTGAGATGTATTCGAATCAATCAGTACGAAGGAATTTTAAATTCGAGGCATTGCCAGACCTGGAGCTGGTATAAGTCAATGAACAATGAATGGGCGAATGGGACTTGGTGCAAGTTGGCGTATGGGCAACAGCTATCCTGGAGAGAGGAAGATGGGGGACAGGCTAGGAGGTCATTGAAATAGTCAAACATAAAAGGCATGAAGAAAAGTTTGAGCTGCAGATGAACTAAGATAGGGTCCGAGTCAAGTGGTGTTCCGGGTGTTTGTTTGAAGGAATGAGACACCATAAGAACTTCTCCATTCTTTTTTCGAATTTGCCATTCACCTAAGAAGGCAGGTGAAGTCCCAGTATTATGGGAACCCCCCATATCAATCCCATGAGGTTGGTTTGGAGGCAGCGGAAAATTCGACCAGGATGCCAGTTGGATCGGGAATCTTCTCAATGGAGGTGGGCCATCACGATAATTCATGCCTCAAGTAAGGACCATTTTCATGCATCGGGGGCCCAGCAAGGATTCAGGTGCCACCTCTTGGCAGAAGGTTGGAGGGTCATCAGAGGCTGCTGCGATAGTTGTTATCAAGGAGATGCACGGCCCCAAGCACATTCTTGAGGAGAGGTTTCTCTCCACACTATGAACCCTCACACACTGAAGCTTGTTGCTCATTACTCCTCCTGAACTATTTTGTGAGTAGGGTTGCCAATTGGGATTAAATGTACTCCTAGACTCTGCTAACCAATCAGTACTTTGTTCTCAAACATCAAACAGTTGTTGCTTCCCCTGACATTGGTATTCTTGTGATTGTCCTGATGAACAAAACGCTTTGACAAAATGGGGGCAATTCTCCATCCCGCTGTGCTGCTTTTGGAGGTGACTCAAGCGAAGGCTGTTTAACCGGCTTCCCGCTGGGTGCCACGGCCTCCGTGAGTCTCCAGGTGCTGGATTTCCAGCGCCATCCGTTCTGCGCCAGGAATCAGCGCAGAGATGTATAAATTATGCAAATGCACATTTAAGTGTCATTAGCAGGCCCGGGACTGAGGTCTCTGGGCCCGCTTGCCCTCCACTGTCTCCCCCAGCTGCCAGGTGTGTTTCACTCCAGCCGGGTTTACAATAGCTCCCCACTTGCAGGGAGCTGGCAGCCCGACCCTGCTGGAGTGAAGGAGGACCATCAAGGCCCCCCAGGAGGTTGGAGTGAGGGGAGTGCCCCCTGAACATTGCCAGCTTGGCAGTGTCAATCTGGCCCCCTGGCGCTACCTAAGGGGCAAAGTGACAATGTCCTACCCAGGCCCTATCCCCAGCGGGGGGGGGGGGGGGGGGGGTAAATCTTCGCTGTACTCTCTCTGTATTCTTATTGGCATTCCGATTAAGGGCAGCAGGCACAATTAGAACACAAGAGAGTCACGAGGGAAATGACCACCTGACAGTCTCACTGGGACAGGTGAGCGCTGCTGAGGAGGGGGCAGACCTGCACCCTCCCCAAAATGAAAGCACTCCCAAGTAGGGTTGTCAGCCCTCCCGGATCATCCTGGAGTCTCCCAGAATGGAAGATCAATCTCCAGGACACTGTTAGGTGCAATCCTGGCGAAAAATCATTGGGACTTTTAAAAAGGTTGATTTTTTTTCTGACATTTTCTTGGAAACTTTCTCTATTTGGTGGCACAGTGAGTTAGCACTGCTGCCTCACAGCGCCAGGGACCCGGGTTCAATTCCCAGCTTGAGTCACCTTCTGTGTGGAGTTTGCACATTCTCCCCATGTCTGCGTGGGTTTCCTCCGGGTGCTCCGGTTTCCACCACAGTCCAAAGATGTGCGGGTTAGGTTGATTGGCCATGCTAAATTGTCACTTAGTGTCGGGGGGATTAGCAGGCTAAATATGAGGGGTTACAGGAATAGGGCCTGAATGGGATTATGGTCAGTGCGCACTTGATGGGCTGAATGGCCTCCTCCTGCACTGTATGGATTCTATGTTTCTATATAGCTCTCGGGGCTAAAGGGATATTGGAGGAAGGGGTGATCAGGATATTGAATTCGATGATCAGCCATCATCAAAATGAATGGAGCAGGCTCGAAGGGCCGAATGGCCTACTCCTGCTTCTAGTTTCTATGTTTCTAGGAGAAGGACGGGTGCATCTCAAAGAAGCGCAAGTTCAGGTCCCCCCAAGTGTTCCCAAAATCAGGATCCTGCTGCCAGCAGCAAAAATCCATGCTTTTCATAACGTGCTGTGCACTTTCTTCAACAGAATGTGTTTTTTTTCTCAATAATCCAATTAACATGAGAGTGCATCCGATAACTGAAACTCAGCCTTTCTCCCACTAAACCTCTGCTCGTACGGTTTGGCATCGGCAAATTATATTACTTTGTGAATTCCTAATTACCTGGGCTCCAGGAAGTCTGGAGAGAGACATATTCTTCCCATAATTAAGCGAGTTTATTCATTTAAAGACATATACACAATAACCTTAAACTTTAAATGTTGCATTAAGAACTGAAGTAATTGCAAAAATTTGAAGGGATTGTGCTGCCTATTGAGGCCATTTTCTGCGTTAGCATGTGTCGAGAAAGTGTTTCTTCAGAAATTGTAACAATGGAAATAAATGATGTCCCTCGGGCGTATCTTTCCTGGAGCCGACTTAGAGCCCAAAGATGCAAAATCAATTGAGTGCTCAAAATTAAAGGTCTACAGGGACAGAGAAAGAAGGATAGGTGTTGGGATTACAATGCTAACAAAGTAGCTAAAAGACTCTAGCGGCTCTGACTGCAGCCGTTTCAAAGCAATTCTGTTCTCGGGCTACCACACAATTAAGAAAAGTAATTAAAATTAATCTTTCAATTAAATATTTTAATCTCAGGTAATCGTGGTTTTAATTGCCCATTTAATTGACACATCAGGTGGCACAGTGGTTCGTACTGCTGCCTCACAGCATCAGGGACCCGGGTTCAATTCCGGCCTCAGGTCACTGTCTGTGTGGAGTTTGCACATTCTCCCCATGTCTGCGTGGGTTTCCTCCGGGTGCTCCGGTTTCCTCTCACAGTCCAAAGATGTGTGGGTTAGGTTGATTGGCAATTCTAAAGTGACCCTTAGTGTTCGGGAATTAGCAGGGTAAAGGTGTGGGGTTACGGGAATAGGGTGTGAGTGGGATTGTGGTGAGTACAGACTCGATGGGCCGAATGGCCTCCTTCTGTACTGTAGGGGTTCTATGATTCTATTCTATGATTCTATGAAAAACTGCATTCATCTCATTCATATTTGTTTTATCACTGTTAATATTCTTATTGTGGTAAGTTATTACTTTTCCAAGAATAGCCCAATCTAAATATCTTGTTCCCTGATATTTGTTTTATATCTGCAATCCCTTTTCTTCTGATAGAAGTGATACAGTATCTGATCGATACTGATACAGTGCAGAAGGAGAACGTTCGGCCCATCGAGTCTCCACCGACTTTCCGAAAGAGCATCTTACCCAGGCCCGCAATCCTTCCCTATCTCCATAACCCCGCACATTTACCATGGGCAATCTACCTAACCCGCACATCTTTGGACTGTGGGAGGAAACCGGAGCACCCGGAGGAAACCCACGCAGATACAGGGAGAAAGTGAAAACTCCCCACAGACAGTGACCCGAGGCCAGAATCAAACCCGGGTCTCTGGCGCTGTGAGGCAGCAGTGCTAACCATTGTGCCCCCCCCACCACCACCACCCCACCACCACCACCCGTCCCACAATGACTTTTTTATGTTCATATTTTACTTTTGCTCTATATGGAGTATAACTCTGAACAGGTAGAAAATCTTACCTGGTCGTGGATTTGTAAATAATCTGCTCAGTATGTGTTGGTGAAATTTTAAATAAAGTTTATTATTCGAAGTGATTCATCACTATTTAACTATCTTATTGGAACACTTGCACGGGTAGACGATCGTCCTCTAAAGGAACAGCTGTAATTTGTGAGGCTGTTGGAAGTTTGGTTTGAGAATTGTCCAAAGGATCAAGGGACCACAGGTCGATTGGTCACACCATTTTCCACCAAGCAGCCATCACCTTTAATTTGACCTGAAGAAGCCCTGAACATCAATCTTCTTGGAAAACTAAAAATATTTCTGTAGTGACGTGCATTCTGAAATTACCCCTGTCCTGACTGGTCTACGTTGCCCAAGATACCTTGCTCTCTTTACCTCACTTCTCACTATCTTAACAGACTCCCCCAGTCTGACAACCAAATGAGATGTCTGGTCTATGGCGCACCCCTGATTTCATTTGTTGTAAGAAGTTTAACAACACCAGGTTAAAGTCCAACAGGTTTATTTGGTAGCAAAAGCCACACAAGCTTTCGAGGCTCTAAGTCCCTTCTTCAGGTGAGTGGGAATTCTGTTCACAAACAGAACTTATAAAGACACAGACTCAATTTACATGAATAATGGTTGGAATGCGAATACTTACAACTAATCCAGTCTTTAAGAAACAAAACAATGGGAGTGGAGAGAGCATCAAGACAGGCTAAAAAGATGTGTATTGTCTCCAGACAAGACAGCCAGTGAAACTCTGCAGGTCCACGCAACTGTGGGAGTTACAAATAGTGTGACATGAACCCAATATCCCGGTTGAGGCCGTCCTTGTGTGTGCGGAACTTGGCTATCAGTTTCTGCTCAGCGACTCTGCGCTGTCGTGTGTCGCGAAGGCCGCCTTGGAGAACGCTTACCCGAATATCAGAGGCCGAATGCCCGTGACCGCTGAAGTGCTCCCCAACAGGAAGAGAACAGTCTTGCCTGGTGATTGTCGAGCGGTGTTCATTCATCCGTTGTCGCAGCGTCTGCATAGTTTCCCCAATGTACCATGCCTCGGGACATCCTTTCTTGCAGCGTATCAGGTAGACAACGTTGGCCGAGTTGCAAGAGTATGTACCGTGTACCTGGTGGATGGTGTTCTCACGTGAGATGATGGCATCTGTGTCGATGATCCGGCACGTCTTGCAGAGGTTGCTGTGGCAGGGTTGTGTGGTGTCTTGGTCACTGTTCTCCTGAAGGCTGGGTAGTTTGCTGCGGACAATGGTCTGTTTGAGGTTGTGCGGTTGTTTGAAGGCAAGAAGTGGGGGTGTGGGGATGGCCTTGGCGAGATGTTCGTCTTCATCAATGACATGTTGAAGGCTCCGGAGGAGATGCCGTAGCTTCTCCGCTCCGGGGAAGTACTGGACAACGAAGGGTACTCTGTCCACTGTGTCCCGTGTTTGTCTTCTGAGGAGGTCGGTGCGGTTTTTCGCTGTGGCGCGTTGGAACTGTTGATCAATGAGTCTAGCGCCATATCCTGTTCTTATGAGGGCATCTTTCAGCGTCTGGAGGTGTCTGTTGCGATCCTCCTCATCCGAGCAGATCCTGTGTATACGGAGGGCTTGTCCGTAGGGGATGGCTTCTTTAACGTGTTTAGGGTGGAAGCTGGAGAAGTGGAGCATCGTGAGGTTATCCGTGGGCTTGCGGTACAGTGAGGTACTGAGGTGACCATTCAGCCTCTGATATTCGGGTAAGCGTTCTCCAAGGCGGCCTTCGTGACACACGACAGCGCAGAGTCGCTGAGCAGAAACTGATAGCCAAGTTCCGCACACACAAGGACGGCCTCAACCGGGATATTGGGTTCATGTCACACTATTTGTAACTCCCACAGTTGCGTGGACCTGCAGAGTTTCACTGGCTGTCTTGTCTGGAGACAATACACATCTTTTTAGCCTGTCTTGATGCTCTCTCCACTCCCATTGTTTTGTTTCTTAAAGACTGGATTAGTTGTAAGTATTCGCATTCCAACCATTATTCATGTAAATTGAGTCTGTGTCTTTATAAGTTCTGTTTGTGAACAGAATTCCCACTCACCTGAAGAAGGGGCTTAGAGTCTCGAAAGCTTGTGTGGCTTTTGCTACCAAATAAACCTGTTGGACTTTAACCTGGTGTTGTTAAACTTCTTACAACAAATGAAATCAGGGGTGCGCCATAGACCAGACATCTCATTTGGTTGTCAGACTGGGGGAGTCTGTTAAGATAGTGAGAAGTGAGGTAAAGAGAGCAAGGTATCTTGGGCAACGTAGACCAGTCAGGACAGGGGTAATTTCAGAATGCACGTCACTACAGAAATATTTTTAGTTTTCCAAGAAGATTGATGTTCAGGGCTTCTTCAGGTCAGATTAAAGGTGATGGCTGCTTGGTGGAAAATGGTGTGACCAATCGACCTGTGGTCCCTTGATCCTTTGGACAATTCTCAAACCAAACTTCCAACAGCCTCACAAATTACAGCTGTTCCTTTAGAGGACGATCGTCTACCCGTGCAAGTGTTCCAATAAGATAGTTAAATAGTGATGAATCACTTCGAATAATAAACTTTATTTAAAATTTCACCAACACATACTGAGCAGATTATTTACAAATCCACGACCAGGTAAGATTTTCTACCTGTTCAGAGTTATACTCCATATAGAGCAAAAGTAAAATATGAACATAAAAAAGTCATTGTGGGACGGGTGGTGGTGGTGGGGTGGTGGTGGTGGGGGGGGCACAATGGTTAGCACTGCTGCCTCACAGCGCCAGAGACCCGGGTTTGATTCTGGCCTCGGGTCACTGTCTGTGGGGAGTTTTCACTTTCTCCCTGTATCTGCGTGGGTTTCCTCCGGGTGCTCCGGTTTCCTCCCACAGTCCAAAGATGTGCGGGTTAGGTAGATTGCCCATGGTAAATGTGCGGGGTTATGGAGATAGGGAAGGATTGCGGGCCTGGGTAAGATGCTCTTTCGGAAAGTCGGTGGAGACTCGATGGGCCGAACGTTCTCCTTCTGCACTGTATCAGTATCGATCAGATACTGTATCACTTCTATCAGAAGAAAAGGGATTGCAGATATAAAACAAATATCAGGGAACAAGATATTTAGATTGGGCTATTCTTGGAAAAGTAATAACTTACCACAATAAGAATATTAACAGTGATAAAACAAATATGAATGAGATGAATGCAGTTTTTCATAGAATCATAGAATAGAATCATAGAACCCCTACAGTACAGAAGGAGGCCATTCGGCCCATCGAGTCTGTACTCACCACAATCCCACTCACACCCTATTTCCGTAACCCCACACCTTTACCCTGCTAATTCCCGAACACTAAGGGTCACTTTAGAATTGCCAATCAACCTAACCCACACATCTTTGGACTGTGAGAGGAAACCGGAGCACCCGGAGGAAACCCACGCAGACATGGGGAGAATGTGCAAACTCCACACAGACAGTGACCTGAGGCCGGAATTGAACCCGGGTCCCTGATGCTGTGAGGCAGCAGTACGAACCACTGTGCCACCTGATGTGTCAATTAAATGGGCAATTAAAACCACGATTACCTGAGATTAAAATATTTAATTGAAAGATTAATTTTAATTACTTTTCTTAATTGTGTGGTAGCCCGAGAACAGAATTGCTTTGAAACGGCTGCAGTCAGAGCCGGCATCTCCACTTCATTTGTTGTACCATTGGTGATCATGCCAACAAGTGTCAAAGCTCTGGAACGTCTCTAAAGCTCTCTGTCTTCTGCCTTCCTATGTCCCTCTTTATTAACTCTTTAACCAAACATTTGACCAACTCTGAATATTTCTTAAAGTGATTATTGTAAAACTTTGTCTGGTGACACTTCTGTGAAACGTTTGCTCAATGGCAATCTAAATGCAAGATGTTGTTACTCCTGAGGAATGATCTAACTGAGGCGGTACGGTGGCACAGTGGTTAGCACTGCTTCTTCACAGGTTTAATTCTCGCCTCAGGTAATTGTCTATGTCGAGTTTACACATTCTCCCTGTTTCTGCGTGGGTTTCCTCCAAGTGCTCCGGTTTCCTCCCACACTCCAAAGATGTGCGGGTTAGGTTGATTGGCTGTGCTAAATTGCTCCTCAGCATCAGGGAGATTAGCAGGGTAAATACATGGGGTTGCAGGGATCGGGCCTGGGTGGGATTGTTGTCGGTGCAGGCTCGATGGGCCGAATGGCCTCGTTCTGCACTGTAGTGACTCTGTCATTCTGTGAGGTGTTTATAATGATAAAGGGATTCAATTGGATAGATACAGAGGAATTATTGTCTCTGATGGGTGGATCCAGACAAAAGGACACAAGCTTAAGATTAGTGTTGAGTAATACTGGAGTGAAACCAGGAAGAATAGCTTCACACAGAAAACAGTGGTGGACATTTGCAACATCTCCCTGCCAAAAGGCTGCTCCAGTGACCTCCCCACCCTCACCCTTTGATGGTCTTCCAGCTGATCTGATTCCTGCCAGTTGGGCATTGGTCTTCATTCATCATTCTCTTCAATGGTCCTGCAGGTTTGGGTACCTGCTCGAGACCCCAGGGGAGCAGCGGGGGGGATCGCTGTAGAACAGATAGTTGTGTGTTATCCTTTAGATCAAAAGATTGTGAAAAACATTAACTAGCATATGCTGCAGATTTATGAAGCGTTAAGTAAATGAACATAAACACAAAAAGAAGCACTTACAACAAGCAACTCAAATGTGTGACAGTTATGAACACATTAGGCCTTTACGAATCTGTTCCACATTTATTTTTTATGCCTTATTCATACTCTTTCCACATGAATATTTACCTGTTTCTGCATTATATACTAGAACTCCTTGTCAGAAGAATTTTAATGAGCTTGTTTTTTTAAAATTCATTCATGGGACATGGGCATCGCTGGCTGGCCAGCATTTATAGAACATAGAACATAGAACAGTACAACACAGAACAGGCCCTTCGGCCCACAATGTTGTGCCGAGCTTTATCTGAAACTAAGATCAAGCTATCCCACTCCCTATCATCCTGGTGTGCTCCATTTATTGCCCATACCTAGTTTCCTGAGGGCAGTTGAGAGTCAACCACATTGCTGTGGCTCTGGAGTCACATGTAGGCCAGGCCAGGCCAGTTAAGGATGGCAGACTTCTAAAGTTTATTACTTATTTGTTAGTCACAAGGAGGCTTACATTAACACTGCAATGAATTTGCTGTGAAAATCCCCTAGTCGCCACATTCCAGTGCCTGTTCAGGTCCACTGAGGGAGAGTTTAACATGGTCAATGCACCTAACCAGCACGTCTTTTGGATTGTGGGAACAAACCCACGCAGACACTGGGAGAACGTGCAGACTCATAGATACTAGAAGCAGGAGTAGGCCATTCAACCCTTTGACTTGCCATCCCAGCAATCAGCCTGGTAAACCTTCGCTATACCCCCTCGATAGCAAGGACATCTTCCTCAGATAAGGACACCAAAACCACACACAATACTCCAGGTGTGGCTTCACCAACACCCTATAAAATTGCAGCAAAATATCCCTATCCCTATACTCAAATCCTCTTGCTATGAAGGCCAACATACCATTTGCCTTCTTTGCTACCTGCTGTACCTGCGCGCATACTTTCAGCGACTGATGCATGAGGACTCCAAGGTCTTGTTGAGTATCCACCTCCCTCAATTTATACCTATTCAAGCAATAACCTGTCTTCCTACTATTGCTACCAAAGTGGATAACCTCACATTTATCTACATTGTAGTGCAACTGCCATGCAGATGCCCACACACTCAGCCTGCCCAAATCACGCTGAAACATCTCTGCTTCCTCCTCACAGCTCACCCTCCCACCCAACTTTGTATCATCTGCAAATTTGGAGATAATATATTCAGTTCCCTCTTCCAAATCATGAATATATAATGTGAACTGACTCTGCACAGACAGTGACCCAAGTCTGGAATCGAGCCCAGGCCCCTGGCGCTGTGAAGCAGCAGTGCTAACCATTGTGCCACCCAGGACATCAGTGGGTTTTTCCGACAATCGTTTCATGGTCATCAGTAGATTCCTAATTCCAGATTTTTTTATTTATTATTGAATTCACATTCCACCGTCTGCTATGACGGGATTCAAACTCGGATCCCGAGAACATGAGCTGCGTTTCTGGATGAATAGGCTAGTGATAATACCACTGGGCCATCACCTCCCTCAGCAATCACTTTAGTTTTAACAAAATCTTTTCCTGCAGGTTGATGTAATACTCCTGTCTTGTTTTCTCATCATTTGTTTCTCTTCCACAAAGAAAACCTGGTGATTATAAGTATTAATCCCTGACCTCAAAAAAATCAATTTATTGACCAGAAGCTTAACTGGACCAACCACATAATTACTGTGGCTACGAGAGCAGACCAGAGGCTGGGAATGCCGCAGCAAGTAACTCACATTCCAACTCCCAGAGCCTTTCCAACATCTGCAAGACACAAAGTGTGATTTTAAAATAAATATTTAGCCGGATGAGTGCAGGTCCAACAACACTCAGGGTGCATCCTGGACAACTCAGCCTGCTTGATTAGCACCCCATCAGTGGAGGCTAATGTACAAGATGCACTGCAACAACCAACTAAGGCTCAATAGACAGCACATTTCAAACCGCATACGCCAAAATCTTGCTACCGTCCATGCCGGCGGAATCTGACGGTCCCAACGACGCAGACCCCCTGACATGGATTTTCCAGCAGCGAGAGGTGTGTTCAATGGGAAAGCCCATTCACACTGGTGGGGCCTTAAGACCCCGCCATCAGCAAGTGGCCGCCGCTTCCCACCATGGTCAAACACGCCGCGGAAGGGAGGAAACTCCCGCCCAAAAACTTTGCCACCAAGCAGGGCAAGGGCTTGCATGCAAACACTATCACATGCAAGTCCCTCTCAAAGTCACATGCCATCCTGACTTGGAACTGTACCGGCTGTTCCTTCGCTGTCACCGGCTCACTGATCTGGAACTCCCTTCCGAACAGCACTGTGGATGCGCCTACACCAAATGGGCAGCAGCAGCACAAGAAGATGGCTCACTGACACTAATGTTCAGGGCATTTAGGGATGGGTAATAAATGCTGGCCTTGCTCACATCCTCAGTCAGGGGGGGATCAGTGGGGGACGAGGAGGCCAGCGAATGGGTGGTTTAGCACTGCTGCCTCACAGCGCCAGGAACCTGGGTTCGATTCCTGGCTTGGGTCACTGTCTGTGTGGAGTTTACACGTTCTCCCCGTGTCTGCATGAGTTTCCTCCGCGTGCTCCGGTTTCCTCCCACAATCTGAAAGATGTGCTGGTTAGGGTGCATTGGCCGTGCTAAATTCTCCCTCAGTGTACCCGAACAGGCGCCGGAGTGTGGCGACTAGGGGATTTTCACAGTAACTTCATTGCAGTGTTAATGTAAGCCTACTTGTGACTCATAAATAAATAAATTATAAATCCTACGAAGGAATAAAAAATGTTCTGGAAGGTTCTTAAATTCTGGAGTAAACTTGCATTAAGATTAGTTTTAAATCAGTAATTCCATGGCCACACTGTCTCAATTGCCTGCCTTACATGAAAGGCGAAAGATACTATTACTAAAATTATAAAGTGAAATCAATAGCATCATAACATTAACAGACGTCAGATTAGCCAAGGTTCACCCGATGCGACACCTGTGCCTGCTTTCGCTCCTCTCACCAACTAATATCAAGCCATCGATTTTTACCCTTTTGTACAATAAAAGATTCATTATTTGGTACTATCTGAAATCTGGCATCATCCAAACAACATTAGAGATACTCACGACCTGAGAAGACCCTCTCAATGCAACTTCCATGAATACTGCCGGTTGAAAAAGTTCATCATTAGGGAATTGATAACACATTAATCGCAGAAATCAACTGTGATTAATTGTCAGCCTGAATCTCTACATCAGCAAGTTTTGAGGAGCAGATCATATCCTGATTCAAAGATTTGAGCCGATAAGTTTTGCGTGCAGCATATTGTTGCGTTACATCTCAACCTCCTCATTGAATAGAAGCAGCAACACGCACACTTGTGCCAAAAATCAGAATTGATGACATGAACATTAGAATCATAAGGGGCGACCTTACCAGCTCATCACGCTGGTTGGAGGCGGGGCAAGCCGGTAAGATCAGGAGAGGGGTGAAAAACTGGGTTCGCACCCTATTTTAGCCTCTCGCGATTATACCAGCAGTGGATTGCGGCCTGATCAGCCCTGCACCCAGGAAGGATGCGAAGCTGATTATAATATCGAAAGGGGAGGAGGAGGCCAGCGATTTGGTGGGTGTGGGGGGTGGGGGGAGTTTATATCTGGTTTGGTGGTGGAGGTGATCTCTGGGGAAGGGGTCGGGGAGTGAAAAATCTCTCAGCGTACTGTCGCTACTTGCACAGAACACTGAATGACCGACGCATGCGCAATGGCGCACTCCAGCTTTGAGCAGCCGGCTTTCTGGCATGATGAGGCTCCATCCACCTCCTCTTGCGTGAATCACACTTTATCTCTTTCTTTGCATGAAGTGCCATAAGATCCAACCTGAGAGCTCACCGAAAAAATGGGTTCAATTCTCTCCCATTTTCACACTCGTTTGGCACTTCGAATACTTTTGGTAAGGTCACCCCCCATAGAATCCCTACAATGCAGAAGGAGGTCATTCGGCCCATCAAGCCTGCACCAACACTCCAACAGAGCATCTTACACATGTCCTATCCCTGTAAACCCATGCATTTACTGCACTAATCCTCCTAACCTGCACATCTTGGGATTCTAAGGGACAATTTAGCATGACCAATCCACCTAACCAGCACATCTTTGGGCTGGGGGAAGAAACCGGAGCACCTGGAGGAAACCCATGCAGACACGGGGAGAATATGCAGACTCCACACAGAGAGTCACCCAAGGCCGGAATCGAACCTGGATTCCCAGCGCAGCGAGGTAGCAGTGCTAACCACCGTGCCACCCATTGTGCAACAGCACTGTAAATGTACATTCTTTGTGAACTTTAATTGGAACATAGAACATAGAAAGCCACAGCACAAACAGGCCCTTCGGCCCACAAGTTGCGCTGATCATATCCCTACCTCTAGGCATATCTATAGCCCTCAATCCCATTAAATCCCATGTACTCATCCAGAAGTCTCTTAAAAGACCCCAACGAGTTTGCCTCCACCACCACCGACGTCAGCCGATTCCACTCACCCACCACCCTCTGAGTGAAAAACTTACCCCTGACATCTCCTCTGTACCTACCCCCCAGCACCTTAACCTGTGTCCTCTCGTCGCAACCATTTCAGCCCTTGGAAATAGCCTCTGAGAGTCTACCCTATCCAGACCTCTCAACATCTTGTAAACCTCTATCAGGTCACCTCTCATCCTTCGTCTCTCCAGGGAGAAGAGACCAAGCTCCCTCAACCTATCCTCATAAGGCATGCCCCCCAATCCAGGCAACATCCTTGTAAATCTCCTCTGCACCCTTTCAATGGCTTCAACATCTTTCCTGTAATGAGGTGACCAGAACTGCGCGCAGTACTCCAAGTGGGGTCTAACCAGGGTCCTATAAAGCTGCAGCATTATCTCCCGACTCCTAAACTCAATCCCTCGATTAATGAAGGCTAGTACGCTGTACGCCTTCTTGACCGCATCCTCCACCTGCGAGGCCGATTTAAGAGTCCTATGGACCCGGACCCCAAGGTCCTTCTGATCCTCTACACTGCTAAGAATGGTACCCTTCATATTATACTGCTGCTTCATCCCATTGGATCTGCCAAAATGGATCACTACACACTTATCCGGGTTGAAGTCCATCTGCCACTTCTCCGCCCAGTCTTGCATTCTATCTATGTCTCGCTGCAACTTCTGACATCCCTCCAAACTATCCACAACACCACCTACCTTGGTGTCGTCAGCAAACTTACCAACCCATCCCTCCACTTCCTCATCCAGGTCATTTATGAAAATGACAAACAGCAAGGGTCCCAGAACAGATCCCTGAGGCACTCCACTGGTCACTGACCTCCATGCAGAGAAAGACCCCTCCACAGCCACTCTCTGCCTTCTGCAGGCAAGCCAGTTCTGGATCCACAAGGCAACAGCCCCTTGGATCCCATGCCCTCTCACTTTCTCAAGAAGTCTTGACTCAGTTAACTGAGAAAGTTACAAAGCGACACAGGGTCGAAGGGTTCATCCTGTGAGGAAAGGTTGGACAGGTTGGGTCGAGACCCGTTGGAGTTTAGTTGAATGAGGGGTGATCTTGCTGAAGTTCATAACATCCTGAGGGAACTTGACAAGGTGGATGCTGAGAGGATGTGAGAACTTTTGAGAGAGAACTTGAACTCGGAGACAGAGTTCAAAACTAAAGGGTCTCCACTTTATGATGGAGATAAGAAGAAAAGTTTCTCTCAGAGGATTGTGGGTCCAGAGAATGGTGGAGGCAGCAGGATCACTGAATATTTTTAAGGCTGATTTAGATAGATTCTTGATTGACAAGGGGGATCAAAGGCTATAGCGGGTAGGGAGGAAAGTGGAATTCAGGCCACAATCAAATCAGCCATGATCTTACTGAATGGCAGAACAGGGTATTATTCATTTCTGTTAATTGGGTGGCTGTGCACATTCTCCCCGTGTCTGCATGGGTTTCCTTCGGGTGCTCCGGTTTTCTCCCACAGTCCAAAGATGTGCGGGTTAGGTTGATTGGCCATGCTAAATTGACCCTTAGTGTCAGGGGGATCAGCAAGGGTAAATGCATGGAGTTATGGGAATAGGGCCTGTGTGGGATTGTGGTCGGTGCAGGCTCGATGGGCTGAATGGCCTCCTTCTGCACTGTAGGGATTCTATGATTCTATGGTTCTACTTACCTGATTAAAGGATTTGAAGTTGTTATTCGATTTTGTGAAATGCCAGAAATTGGAACATTGGAACTGCACAGGCAGTGTGCGCCAACACCTGTCCTGTTTCCTAGGAGACCTGGAATCCAAAGTCAAACACCAAAGTGTATTCTCATAGAATCCATACAGAAGGAGGCCATTCGGCTCCTCAAATCTGCACCTACCACAAACCCACCCAGGCCCTATTCACATAACCCCATACATTTACCCTGATAATCCCCCTGACACTAGGGTCAATTTAGCATGGCCAATCCATCTAACCCGCACATCTTTGGACTGTGGGAGGAAACTGGAGCACCCGGAGGAAACCCACGCAGACACAGAGAGAAAGTGGAAACTCCACACAGACAGTGATCCAAGGCTGGAATTGACCTGGGTCCCTGGGGTTGTGAGGCAGCAGT
Source organism: Mustelus asterias (assembly GCF_964213995.1). Classification (NCBI taxonomy): domain Eukaryota; kingdom Metazoa; phylum Chordata; class Chondrichthyes; order Carcharhiniformes; family Triakidae; genus Mustelus; species Mustelus asterias. The sequence continues at coordinate 81,075,126 of NC_135817.1, forward strand.
GCGAACCACTGTACTACCGTGCCACGCTATTCTCTCCTTATCTGTCTCTCATAATGTTAGTGATTTGGATTGAAATGGGATTTGATGCTAAATCATCATCCTACAGGCAAATGAAGACATTTTATTCAAGCAGTTTTGTATGCTGGAACATGGAATGGATCAGTCCAACCATTCCATTAAGTATTGCGATCTTTTGGGGCAGTTTGCCTCCTTGTGCACAGGAGACAATTAGCAGCACACTGTTTTAGACACAGGGATATAGGGATTGTTGGGAAAGCGTTGAGATAGACCAACCATGGTCTTATTGAATGGTGGAGTACGTTTGAGGAGTTTGATGGCCTTCTCCTCTTATTCCCGATGTTCTTCCAATTTTTTTACTCGTATTAAATTCACTTTGACTTATTTTTAGATTACTTTGTACCCTGGTATTTTGTCCTTTTCTTTTCCTGTGAAAATAGATACTTATTTAACAAATCTGTGATTTCCTTATGATCCACCATAGTCTCACCGGCAGCCAACTTGAAAGGATTTGCAGTCTTATTTATTGCTACCTTTTTGTTAATGTATTCATAAAAACTTTTGCTGTTAGCTTTGATATCTCTTGCAAGATTGCCTTCATAATTCCCCTTAGCAATTCTTGCTGCTTTCTCTGTATCTCTTTTTTACTTTTTATAACTCTCCCAGTTGGCTGACTTTCAATTTCTTCTCACAACCCACTGCTTAAGAGAAAGGCCAATGATTCAGGGGAAAAGTTCACAGGATATCCAACATATTGTGCAACCCTGCCAACTGTGGTATGCAAATCTATCAAAGGAGAATCTTCTTCTTCTGAGGCAGTGCCTCAGGATCATAAATTCCCTACAGTGCAGAAGGCCATTCAGCCCATCAAGTCTGCACTGACTCTTCAACAGAGCATCCTACCCAGACCCTATCCCCGTAACCCCAGGTATTTAACATGCTAGTGCCCCTAACCCACACAGAAAATTCTAGAAAGTTGCAAAGCACGGCGACAGCTGCTGTGAATAACCTTTTTCAACCTCACAAAGCTCTTTGACTCTGTCAAGAGCGAAGGCTTACGGAGCATCCTCTTCAAATTTGGTTGCCCTGAGAAACTTGTCACCTACTTCCACCTACTTCAGGGTGACTTGCAAGCCATGACCCTCACTAACGAGCTGACCACAAACCTTATCTCAGTGAAAACTGGAATCAAATGAGGCTTTGTCACTGCACCATCTCTCGTCTCCATCTTCCTCACTACGATACTGCGCCTCATCTCCAACAAGTTATCCACAGGTGTGGGCATAATCTGCACAGTAAGAAGTCTCACAACACCAGGTTAAAGTCCAACAGGTTTATTTGGTAGCAAATACCATAAGCTTTCGGAGCAATGCTCCTTCGTCAGATGGAGTGGATAATCTGCACAACAGATGAGAAATTGTTCAACCTCTTCATTCCAAAACCAAAGGAGAATAGCTGCATACCAAAACGCACAGTTGATGGGCAGAGCAAGATTAGTTGGTCACACCTCATGTCTTGACTAGACATTTCCTAACCTCATCCTGAAAGGGGATAGATCCCATTGACTAAAAGGTACCTCGCAAAATTCTTCTCTGATCTCCTCAGGTGATCGAAACCAGACCAATAACCAAAAGCAGTACATGTGTCTGGTGAGGCAGCACACACTGCAACATTACAGATTGGCAGGAGTTACTGCAGCTGACAATGCGACTGAACTCTCTGAGCTGAAATAACACCTGCATTTGAAATTACAAGATCATTGAAACAACCAGAGTTAATGCTTTGTTATCTCAACTAATGTTAATTCAGTTCCCTCAGGCTGTCTGGCTCACAATCTCTTTCAGGCCAATGCACTTTCCCTTCAATTGAGTCATCAGCAGAACCACACATAACTAAAAATGTTTTATCATGGGATTCTAAATTTAATAGTCTTACGGGGATCACATTCTTTCTATTATGAAATGAAAAATAGTGCCCTAACCTGTCTTGTATGATTCATATTCATATGGGGAGACACCGTGGCACAGTGGTTAGCACTGCTGCCTCACAGCGCCAGGGACCCGGGTTCAATTCCAGCCTCGGGTCACTGTCTCTGTGTGCAGTTTGCACATTCTCCCCGTGTCTGTGTGGGCTTCCTCTGGGTGCTCCGGTTTCCTCCCACAGTCCAAAGATGTGCGGGTTATGTTGATTGGCCATGCTAAATTGACCCTCAGTGTCGGAGGATTAGCAGGACAATACCTGGGGTTAAGGGGATAAGGCCTGGGTGGGATTGTTGTCAGTGCAGGTTCGAAGGGCCAAATGGCCTCCTGACTGTAGCGATTCTATGATATTCAACAGTAATCCATGACCTTCACCACCGAGAAGGACAGCAGATTCATGGGAACACCGTCATCGCCAGGCATCCCTTAAAGTCTCACACATTATCCCAACTTGGACATGTATCATCGTTCCTTCATCATCATTAGGTCCAAATACTGGAACACCCTACCCAAGAACTCCTTCACCTCATGGGCTGCAGTGTTTTAACAGTTTACACCTGTACCTTCTCAAGGAGCAGTAAATGGCAGACATATCAGTGATGTCCACAGCCCAAGAATTATTTTTTTCAAAAAGCTGCGCTTCAAAATGAATTGTCAGTGAAGCACATCGGAACATCCTGAAGATGCGTAAATTTGTGATAAAGAAGTACGTTGCTGTGGTGGTTGTCTCTTTAAGGGCAGCATCGCAGAGTATGGGTCACCTGTTCTGGGTGGATAGTGCCTTCAGGAAGAGAAAGATAAAGAAAGGGATAGCGATAAATGCTGAAATAAGAGTATTGGATGGCACACTGAGTGCGATCTGCGTATTGACCCAAATATTCATGTTTCAATCCACACGTTATACAATACGACAGTTTCTCCCAACTTATTGCAGTCGATTGATTTCAAATCAGTTCAGTGTAATGCAAGCTGTTGCTTTCTACTGGGAGTGATGGATAGTGTCGATCATCAAAGACCAATTTCAACCTCATTGAGTGCGCACCCTGTCTCGATCCTCCTGATGTGGAGATGCCGGCGTTGGACTGGGGTAAACACAGTAAGGATTCTAACAACACCAGGTTAAAGTCCAACAGGTTTATTTGGTAGCAAACGCCACTAGCTTTCGGAGCGCTGCTCCTTCGTCAGATGGAGTGGAAATCAGATTTCCACTCCTTCTGACGAAGGAGCAGCGCTCCGAAAGCTAGTGGCGTTTGCTACCAAATAAACCTGTTGGACTTTAACCTGGTGTTGTTAGACTCCTTACTGTGTCGATCCTCCTGGACATAGGTTATCATTGAATCACAGAATTATACAGGGCATAAGAGGCCCTTCGGCCCATCGAGTCTGCACCAATACATTAGAAACATCTGAACTCCCACCTAATCCCATCTGCCAGCACTTGGCCCATAGCCCTGAATATTATGATATGTCAAGTGTTCATTCAGATACTTTTCAAAGGATGTGAGGCAACCCGCCTCTCCCACCCTCCCAGGCAGCGCATTCCAGACCGTCACCACCCTTGGAGTAAAAAACTATTTCCTCACATCCCCACTAAACATTCCACCCCTCACCTTGAACCTATGTCCCCTCGTGACTAACCCCTCAACTAAGGGAAAAAGCTGCTCCTTATCCACTCTGTCCATGTCCCTGATAATCTTGTAAGCTCGATCACGTCGCCCTTCAGTCTTCTCTGCTCCAATGAAAACAACCCAAACCTACCTAACCTCTCTTCGTAACTTAAATATGCTATCCTAGGCAGCATCTTGGTGAATCTCCTCTGCACCCCCTCCAGTGCAATCACATCTGGTTCCCTTATCCAACAGAGGTTCCACCGGACATTGTGCCCAGCAGAATGCATGGGCAGCCCAATCACAGAGTGAATTGAATGATGGGTACGTGATGTACATGGGGATAAAGGGGTCTTTCTCAGGATGGCAACCAGTGACTAGTGGTGTGCCTTAGGGGCCAGTGCTGGGACCACAACTTTTCACAATATACATTAACGATTTGGAGGAAGGAACTGAAGGTACTGTTGCTAAGTTTGCAGATGATACAAAGATATGTAGAGGGACAGGTAGTATTGAGGAAGCCGGGGGCGGCGGGGGGAGGGGGGGAGGGGGGGGGGGTGCTGCAGAAGGACTTGGACAGGTTAGGAGAGTGGGCAAAGAAGAGGCAGATGGATTACAATGTGGAAAAGTGTGAGATTATGCATTTTGGAAGGACGAATGGAGGCATCGACTATCTTCTAAATGGGAAAATGCTTAGGAAACATAAAGGGACTTGGGAGTCATTGTTTATGATTAAGGTTAACATGCAGGTTCAGTCAGCAGTTGGGGAGGCAAATGCAATGTTGCCATTCATGTCGAGAGGGCTAGAATACAAGAGCAGGGATGTACTTCTGAGACTGCTCTGGTCAGACCCCATTTGGAGTATTGTGAGCAGTTTTGGGCCCCATATCTAAGGAAGGATCTGCTGGCCTTGGAAAGGGTCCAGAGGAGGTTCACAAGAATGCTCCTTGGAATGAAGAGCTTGTCGCATGAGGAACGGTTGAGGACTCTGGGTCTGTACTCGTTGGAGTGTAGAAGGATGAGGGAGGATCTTATTGAAACTTACAGGATACTGCGAGGCCTGGATAGAGTGGATGTGGAAAGGATAGTAGGAAAAACTAGAACCAGAGGGCACAACCTCAGGCTAAAGGGACGATCCTTTAAAACAGAGATGAGGAGGAATTTCTTCAGCCAGAGAGTGGTGAATCTGTGGAATTCGTTGCCACAGAAGGCTGTGGAGGCCAGGTCAGTGAGTGTATTTAAGACAGAGATAGATAGGTTCTTGATTAATAAGGGGATCAGGGGAATGGGGAAAAAGCAGAAGAATGGGAATGAGAAAAATATTAGCCATGATTGAATGGTGAAGCAGACTCGATGGGCCGAGTGGCCTAATTCTGCTCCTATATCTTATGGTCTTATGAGTACTTACATATTACACTCCCAATCAGTCCATTGAGTCTAGTGTTCCGCAGCAACATTTTAATCAACGTAGCATTAATTGTGCTATTTGGGGATCTATTCAATACAACCACTTTATAGAACCTTAGTTAGGCTGCACTTGGAATATAGTGTTCAATTCTGGTCGCCACACTACCAGAAGGATGTGGAGGCTTTGGAGAGGGTACAGAAAAGATTTACCAGGATGTTGCCTGGTATTGAGGGCACTAGCTATGAGGAGAGGTTGGAGAAACTTGGTTTGTTCTCACTGGAACGATGGAGATTGAGGGGAGACCTGATAGAAGTCTACAAGATTATGAGAGGCATGGACAGAGTGGATAGTCAGAAGCTTTTTCCCAGGGTGGAAGAGTCAATTACTAGGGGGCATAGGTTTAAGGTGCGAGGGGCAAGGTTTAAAGGAGATGTACGAGGCAGATTTTGTACACAGTGAGTAGTGGGTGCCTGGAACTCGTTGCCGGGGGAGGTAGTGGAAGCGGATACGGCAGTGACTTTTAAGGGGCATCTTGACAAGTACATAAATAGGATGGGAATGAAGGGTTATGGCCCCCGGAAGAGTAGGGGGTTTTAGTTAAGTCAGGCAGCATGGTCGGTGCAGGCTTGGAGGGCCGAAGGGCCTGCTCCTGTGCTGTAATTTTCTTTGTTCTTTGTTCTTTGTTCATTTTAGAGTCATAGAGGTTCACAGCATGGAAACAGGCCCTTCGGCCCAACTTGTCCATGCCGCCCTTTTTTTTAAACATCTAAGCTCGTCCCAATTGCCTGCATTTAGCCCATATCCCTCTATACCCATCTTACCCATGTAACTGTCTAAACGCTTTTTAAAAGACAAATTTGTACCCGCCTCTACTACCTCTGGCAGCTTGTTCCAGACACTCACCAATCTCTGTGTGAAAATATTGCCCCTCTGGACAGTTTTATATTTCTCCCCTCTCACCTTAAACCTATGCCCTCTAGTTTTAGACTCCCCTACCTTTGGGAAAAGATATTGACTATCTAGCTGATTTATGCCCCTCATTATTTTATACACCTCTAAAGATCACCCCTCAGCCTTCTACGCTGCAGAGAAACAAGTCCCGGTCTATCCAGCCTCTCCTTATAACTCAAACAATCAAGTCCTGGTACCATCCTAGTAAACCTTTACTGCACTCTTTCTAGTTTAATTACATCCTTTCTATAATAGGGTGACCAGAACTTTACACAGTATTCCAAGTGTGGCCTTACCAATGTCTTGTACAACTTCAACAAGACGTCCCAACTCCTGTATTCAATGTTTCACCCTCGGCATTGTTCATGGAAGGAAAGAGTCCTTTTGAGTCCTTGCACTTTTGAAGGTTTGTATCCAAGAACTAAAGCTGTCCATTTAAATTAAATGACAACCTGCATCTCATTGCATGCCTTCATTTTCGCTTTGAAGAAAATACATCACTACACCCTCCGTATTGATTTCTTTATAATGGACTGCAATATTTTTATTTTGAAATACACGTCAAACTAACAAGACCACAATTCCCCTGGGCCCTTCCTTTGACCTTTATTGAAAATTAAAACAATTTTAGCTATTTTCACGACTCTCTCTGTATTGCAGTTCTCTCGCTGTCAATTCTGGCTTTGTTATAGTCAGATGCTCTTTCCTAGGGTAGAAAAATCGAGTACTCGGGGACATAGGTTTAAGGTGCGTGGGGTAAAGTTTAGAGGAGGTGTGCGAGGCAAGTTTTTTATGCTGCCCGGGGAGGTGGTGGGAGCAGTACGATTACAGCATTTAAGGGGCAACGAGATGAATACATGAATAGAACATAGAACATTACAGCGCAGTACAGGCCCTTCGGCTCTCAATGTTGCGCTGACCTGTGAAACCAATCTAAAGCTCATCTAACCTACACTATTCCAATATCATCCATATGTTTATCCAATGACCATTTAAATGCCCTTAATGTTGACGAGTCCACTACTGTTGCAGGCAGGGCATTCCACGCCCTTACTACTCTCTGAGTAAAGAACCTATTTCTGACATCTATCCTATATCTATCACCCCTCAATTTAAAGTTATGTCCCCTCGTGCTAGCCATCACCATCCGAGGAAAAAGGCTCTCACTGTCCACCCTATCTAATCCTCTGAACATCTTGTATGCCTCTATTAAGTCACCTCTTAAACTTCTTCTCTCTAGTGAAAACAGCCTCAAGTCCCTCAGCCTTTCCTCATAAGAGCTTCCCAGCATACCGGGCAACATCTTGGTAAATCTCCTCTGCACCCCTTCCAATGCTTCCACATCCTTCCTATAATGCAGCGACCAGAACTGTACGCAATACTCCAAGTGCGGCCGCGCCAGAGTTTTGTACAGCTGCAACGTGACCTCATGGCTCCGAAACTCAATCCCTCTACCAATAAAAGCTAACACACCGTGCGCCTTCTTAACAACCCTATCAACCTGGGTGCCAACTTTCAGGGATCTATGCACATGGACACCGAGATCTCTCTGCTCATCCACACTACCAAGTATCTTACCATTAGCCCAGTACCCTGTATTCCTCACACTTTTCCACATTGAACTCCATTTGCCACCTCTCGGCCCAGCTCTGCAGCTTATCTATGTCCCACTGTAACCTGCAACATCCTTCCGCACTGTCCACAACTCCACCGACTTTAGTGTCATCCGCAAATTTACTAACCCATCCTTCTACGCCCTCATCCAGGTCAAAAATGACAAACAGCAGTGGCCCCAGAACAGTTCCTTGCGGTACACCACTAGTAACTGAACTCCAGGATGAACATTTCCCATCAACCACCACCCTCTGTCTTCTTACAGCTAGCCAATTTCTGATCCAAACCGCTAAATCACCCTCAGGATAGGATGGGATGGGAATAGGATGGGAATGGAAGGATACGGACTTCGTAAGTGCATATGGTTTTAGTTTAGGCAGGCATCATGGTCGGCGCAGGCTTGGAGGGCTGAAGGGCCTGTTCCTGTGCTTTACTTTTCTTTGTTCTTTGTTAGGCGCTGTTGTATGGTATAGCTGCTGAATGCAATCCTCGATGTGGAATTGCCTCACAGGTACAAAGGTTTTATTGTCCATGCTGAGTGAGGCAACCCCAGCCAGGTTACAAACTTATCCCAGGGATCAAAAACATTCTGTGAAGGGGAAAGTTACTCACACCAAATATAGTCCTCTGGTGATGCAGCTTGTATGTTTTCTTTATTCATTCATGGGATGTGGGTGTCGCTGGCTGGCCTTGGAGGGCAGTAAAGAGTCAGCCACACAAGTGGGAAAATTTAGTAGGCCGTGTTTCAGACTGATTTATGAGCACTAACCAGCTACCAACCCTCCTGCCAACCCCGATCAACAGTCCAATTGCTTTACTAAACACACTGCCAGCCCTCAACATCACACTGATTGTCCAAGCCCTCGCCAACAATTACACACGGATTTATCATCCTCAGCTCACAATCGCCGTGGATTTCTGCTTCAAGGACCACTTGACACTTCAACCTCATATAAAATGATATACAATTACCCTCCCAACTAACGATAAAAACAGAAATGCCACATTTATGCCCTACTGCTTTTTTCATTCATTCATGGATCATGGACATCATCTGGCCAGCATTTATTGCCCATCCCTAGTTACCCTTGGAGGGCAGTTAAGAGTCAGCCACATTGCTGTGGTTCTGGAGTCATATGTAGGTCAGACCAGGCAAAGACGGCAGATTTCCTTCCCTAAAGAACATTAGTGCATCAGAGAGGTTGTTCCGAAATTGGTTTCATGGTCATCAGTAGATTCTTAATTCAAGACATTTTTTATTGAATTCAAATTCCACTATCTGCTGCGGCGAGGTTCGAACCTGGGTCCCCAGAACATTAGCTGAGTTTCTTGGCTTAATCGTCCAGCGATAACACTACTAGGCCATCACCTCCCCTGATATCAAAAGAGAAAATGCTGGAAAATCTCAGCAGGTCTGGCAGCATCTGTAAGGAGAGAAAAGAGCTGATGTTTCCAGTCCAGATGGTCCTTTGTCAAAGCTCTGACAAAGGATCATCCAGACTCGAAACATCAGCTCTTTTCTCTCCTTACAGATGCTGCCAGACCTGCTGAGATTTTCCAGCATTTTCTGTTTTGGTTTCAGATTCCAGCGACTGCAGTAATTTGCTTTTACCTCCCTTGATATGTTTATATGCTTGTCTCCTGCAGCTCCTTCACTGACCTAACTCAAGTGGTGTAGTTGCCCGCATCTTTTCAAGTCAATCCACACTCCTTGCAGCCTATGTTGTGCTCAATTAAAGGGACCCAGCTCTCTGAGCTATCATGGTGCCTTAATGTCTGTAAGAAAGGTATCAGTGACACTTCTGTGACCATTATCAAGAGACACTGACTGAAATTCTCCTGTCTCGCCCGCCACGGGAATCATAGCGAGTGAGACTGAAAATTCAATGGACCATTCAAAGATCCGTTGAGGTTGGATGGAAATTCCCGGTCTTGGGGAGCATGTGGCTGGAAAATCTCATCCAGCCTGTGAATATGTGACCACCATATGAGGTTCGGATATGGACCGGGCGGGTTTGGGGCTTTGGGGAGGGTGGTGGGAGCGGAGTGGGGGCAGGGAGGGTGGAATGGGGGAGGGGGCAGAGTTGATACTTAAAACTTCAAAAAGACAGAAAAGTGAGGAGATCAGATCCTCACATTTTTCTGACAATGGTTTCATGGTCATCAGTAGATTCTCAATTTGAGACGTTTTATTGAATTCAAATTCCACAAGCGCCGTGGCGGGATTTGAACCCGGGTCCCCAGAACATTAGCTGAGTTTCTGGCTTAATAGTCCAACGATAACACTACTAGGCCATCACCTCCCCTGATTTCAAAAGAGATGTTTCCTTTCCATTGCAATGACATTTAAATTCACTCCCAGTGGGATGGAATTTTCCCATCAGTTGTCAGGTTCTGACTAAAAACTGGTGTGTTTCTCTCCAGAAACTCAGCCGAGTTTTCAGAGCAGATTTTCTGGCACTTAATGCCGTCACTGTGGCAGGTAGGGCCCGATAGAGCCGCTCAGGCTGGCTCCACATAGGGCCTGGGTGGGATTGTGGTCGGTGCAGGCTCGATGGGCCAAATGGTCTCCTTCTGCACTGTGGGGATACTATGATTCTATGGTCAGTGCGCTATCTTTAAAAGGCATCCTGATCTGCATTTAAAATAAGTTCCCCCAACCCCGCCACAGATATGGAGGACATCTCCACAAGCATCAGGATGAATCCCATTCCCCCAGCATGGAAGTATCAGGGACACTCTCAACTCTCCCCCCTCCACTGACATCAGAGGAACTCCTACCAATGAAGGAGGGTTACCCCCCCTCAACCAGAGCACCTTTGGCAATGCTCCCTTCAAGTGCACCTTTTGCACTTCCTCCTGGGAGCACTGTCAGAGGGCACTGCGAATGTGCCAGGGGACAATGTGCAGCCGTGCCTCTGAACCTTAGGAGTCTCCAGGAACCCATTGCTGATGTGGTCATTATGACTGCTTCTCGCTTATGAAAACCAGTTGTGATTTGTGCTGGTGTGACGTCACATTGCCAGGGGGAAGGATACGTCATGGGTGGAAGCCATGTTGTAAAGCCCTTTAATAATATTAAAATTGATGTAACTTTATGCAAGCCAGGTTCACACCCTCTTTGGGCAGGAACCTGATCACGTGACTGGTGGGGGAAGGATTGTTGAGGAAGATCTCAAACCGAGATTTCCCTAGTGTCAGCCCCATTTTGTCCCTCTGATGAGATTTTTGACCATAACGGGATTTGGATCTGAAGCTGTTAGATCCTCTGATTTCTGAAAGACTTGCATTGACCCGAACAGGCGCCGGAGTGTGGCGACGAGGGGAATTTCACAGTAACTTCATTGCAGTGCTAATGTAAGCCTACTTGTGACTAATAAATAAACTAAAAAAGACTAAAATTCGCACCCTGTTTTCCTGATAATGCCTAAAGGTCTTATAGAACATAGAACATAGAACATAGAACAGTACAGCACAGAACAGGCCCTTCGGCCCACGATGTTGTGCCGAGCTTTATCTGAAACCAAGATCAAGCTATCCCACTCCCTATCATCCTGGTGTGCTCCATTTGCATATCCAATAACCGCTTAAATGTTACTAAAGTGTCTGACTCCACTATCACTGCAGGCAGTCCATTCCACACCCCAACCACTCTCTGCGTAAAGAACCTACCTCTGATATCCTTCCTATATCTCCCACCACGAACCCTATAGTTATGCCCCCTTGTAATAGCTCCATCCACCCGAGGAAATAGTCTTTGAACATTCACTCTATCTATCCCCTTCATCATTTTATAAACCTCTATTAAGTCTCCCCTCAGCCTCCTCCACTCCAGAGAGAACAGCCCTAGCTCCCTCAACCTTTCCTCATAAGACCTACCCTCCAAACCAGGCAGCATCCTGGTAAATCTCCTCTGCACTCTTTCCAGCGCTTCCACATCCTTCTTATAGTGAGGTGACCAGAACTGCACACAATATTCCAAATGTGGTCTCACCAAGGTCCTGTACAGTTGCAGCATAACCCCACGGCTCTTAAACTCCAACCCCCTGTTAATAAAAGCTAACACACTATATGCCTTCTTCACAGCTCTATCCACTTGAGTGGCAACCTTTAGAGATCTGTGGATATGGACCCCAAGATCTCTCTGTTCCTCCACAGTCTTCAGAACCCTACCTTTGACCCTGTAATCCACATTTAAATTTGTCCTACCAAAATGAATCACCTCACATTTATCAGGGTTAAACTCCATTTGCCATTTTTCAGCCCAGCTTTGCATCCTATCTATGTCTCTTTGCAGCCTACAACAGCCCTCCACCTCATCCACTACTCCACCAATCTTGGTGTCATCAGCAAATTTACTGATCCACCCTTCAGCCCCCTCCTCTAAGTCATTAATAAAAACCACAAAGAGCAGAGGACCAAGCACTGATCCTTGCGGCACTCCGCTAGCAACCTGCCTCCAGTCCGAAAATTTTCCATCCACCACCACCCTCTGTCTTCGATCAGACAGTATTATACAATGACAGTATTGTGCTACGTGTTGGACTGAACTAGCAAGACATCCTAACACCATAATAAAAGCAAAATATTGGAGTGCTGGTAATCTGAAACACAAACAGAAAATGCTGTATATATTCAGCAAGTCTGGCAGCCTCTGTGGGGAGGGAAAACAAAGCTCATCAACTCTGTCTCTCTCTCTCTCTATAGATGCTGGCCATGATGTGGAGATGCTGGTGTTAGACTGCGGTGGACAAGATGAGAGGTCACACGACACCAGCTTAGAGTCCAACGGGTTTAATTGAAATCACAAGCTTTCGGAGCGCTTCATCAGGTGAAGTGGAGTGAGGTGCGCAGGCACATAATATATAGAGGGAACGATGACAGCCTGACACTAACAGGTAATGATACTAACAAGCAGTACTTCTTGGTGTCGGACTATCATCACTCTGCTTATATATTCTGTGCCTGTGCACCTTGCTCCACTTCACCGGACAAAGGAGCAGCGCTCCGAAAGCTTGTGATTTCAAATAAACCCGTTGGACTATAATCTGGTGCCCTGTGACCTCTCCTCTTGTCCACAGATGCTTCCAGACCTGCTGAGTTTCTCCAGCATTTTCTGTTTCTGTCATTATCGTAAAAGCTTATTTGCTTTCGTAAAACATTGAGGCACTGACCTGGAAGCTTGAGTGATTTACATATTGAAGCATCAGGGCGTCCTTTCCCACTCGACCATCTTAAACTCTGAACCGTGCTTGAGCCCAATCCGTAGCTAGAACACAAAATGTATCTATGTTAAATGACACCTGTCGGAGCTGGACGCATTTCCCCATTCTGGACCAATCAAATTATAATTATTTCTTCTCATCTAAGGGCCTAACACTCTGTGTCAAACTTGTAGACGGTTTCCATGGCGCCTCTGTGCAGATCATTACATAGATTTTAAATAGCAATTGTTCTTTCAATGATAAACCATTTTTTATTGATCTGCACATGGATCCATTACCATTCATAACAACATTCAGGCGAAGACAATGCAATCAATTTTGTCTCTAACCCTGTTTGACAATGCCGTGAGACTTCTCTTCCTCTTTATTTACTAGTCTATTCTGCAGAACCACGACTACAAGCTTATTAAAAACCCCAAGGAGACCAAACTTTTAGAAGGAATTGGCGTTGTTGGAAATGCTACAGAGCAGATTTACGAAGTTCGTAAGCTCATAAGTTCATAAGATATAGGAGCAGAATTAGGCCATTCGGCCCATCGAGTCCACTCCACCATTCGATCATGGCTGATATGCTCCTCATCCCCATTTTCCTGCCTTCTCCACATAACCCTTCAACCCATTACCAATTAAAAATCTGTTTAACTCCTCCTTAAATTTACTCACTGTCCCAGCATCCACTTTGGGGTCGCGACTTCCACAGATTCACAACCCTTTGGGAGAAGTAGTTTCTCCTCAACTCTGTTTTAAATTTACGACCCCTTATTCGAAGACTATAGAACATAGAATAGAACAGTACAGCACAGAACAGGCCCTTCGGCCCACGATGTTGTGCCGAGCTTTATCTGAAACCAAGATCAAGCTATCCCACTCCCTATCATCCTGGTGTGCTCCATGTGCCTATCCAATAACTGCTTAAATGTTCCTAAAGTGTCTGACTCCACTATCACTGCAGGCAGTCCATTCCACACCCCAACCACTCTCTGCGTAAAGAACCTACCTCTGATATCCTTCCTGTATCTCCCACCACGAACCCTATAGTTATGCCCCTTTGTAATAGCTCCATCCACCCGAGGAAATAGTCTTTGAACGTTTACTCTATCTATCCCCTTCATCATTTTATAAACCTCTATTAAGTCTCCCCTCAGCCTCCTCCGCTCCAGAGAGAACAGCCCTAGCTCCCTCAACCTTTCCTCATAAGACCTACCCTCCAAACCAGGCAGCATCCTGGTAAATCTCCTCTGCACTCTTTCCAGCGCTTCCACACCTCTCATCCTGGAATGCCCCACCAGCGGAAGCATCCGCTCCACATCTACTTTATCCATACCTTTTATCACCTTATATACCTCATTTGATCTCATTTCATTCTTCTAAATTCCAGAGAGTACAGGCCTAAACTGGTTTCCTGGTGAATGAGGGATTACAGCTGAATTGGAGAATCTGGAACTGTTCTTTTGGAAATCAGAGAAGGCTACGAGGAGATTAGACAGAGGTGTTTAAAATCACGATGGGCTTTGCAACAACCTCAGCGAGGTCCAGGAGGTTGGCCTCTTAGAGTATGAGCTCCCTGATTGAGGTGAGGATCTCCTGCCCAATCAGGGAGTCTTAGCTGTGTATATATTGAACAGTGTCAGGGCTCCTGACACTCTGGATTCTGACTGTGCACCTGAAGCACTCTTGGGAGTAGAACTGAGTTTGTAAACAAAAGGGAATCTGCTGAGGGGACACCGGCCTCTGAGGAGCTATCACAGTGGCGATGAGGAAAAAGAACAACCGTGAGGAACTTCTTGCTAATGGCTGGCTTCGCTTGGCGCAAGCCATTTTCAGGCTGCATGCCTCTGTTTGGGAAACTGGACTCATTGGACCCTGCTGTGGGGGACTGGGCCTAATATGTGGAATGCATGCATTCGTTTTTGGGGCGAGCGACATTGTCACATGTGAAAAGCTATGGGACACTCCGGATTCTGACTTTAAGTGTTCTTGGCGCATCCTGAGAAAAGAAAGAAACACTGGCTTTTATACAGTGCCTCCCACAAATGCACATCAAAGCACTTTTCAACCAATGAAGATCTTTTGAAGTGTAGTCACTGTTGCAATGTAGGAAAGATGGAGGCCAAAAGCTCCCATAAGTAACACTGTGATAAATGACTGGATAAACTGTTTTTGTGTTAGTAAGTTTGTTAAGTTTGTTTATTATTGTCACAAGTAGGCTTGTACAAGTAGTATGTTAACACTGCAATGAAGGTACTGTGAAAATCCTCTAGTTGCCACACTCTGACGCCTGTTCGAGTATACTGAAGGCGAATTTAGCATGGCCAATACTCCTAAACCAGCATATCTTTCGGACTGTGGGAGGAAACCGGAGCACCCGGAAGAAACCTCTCTCGCAGACGTGGGGAGAATGTGCAGACTCTGCAAAAACCCAAGCTGGGAATCGAACCACGGTTCCTGGCACTGTGAGGCAGCAGTGCTAACCACTGTGCCACCGTGTTGGACCAGGGCACTGGGGAACAGTCCTCTGCTCTCCTTTGAAATAGAGTGTGGCGCGGTCTTAATTTCTTTTCGAATCGGTTATTACAAGTTATCAAATCTGCATTCTTAAACATCAGCAGGAACCAAGTGAAACATTACTTGTCTGCTGTGTAATAGGAAGCAGAAGAAATTAAATGATAACATTAATGTTGCAAAACTAACTAAACCCCAGACTATATATTGTGAAGGGAAATAGCTGCCTGCTGGTCAGTTCAAAGCAGTAATTCAATCGTTGTTTCTGCCGATGTTTGCTGCTTGCTTGCCTCTTCCACTCATGAGCAGCATCAGAATCACTCAAATTAAATCATTGTAACTCTCTGTTAGTCATTTTGTATTTTGAGTGCCTTCCCTCCTTCACTTCTCCCTCCCTCCTGCAATCTACAGCCTGCTTAAAACCCACCCTTGCCAACATTCTGACAGAGACACTGATGCACTGAAAGATGTACGGTGCGGAACAGAGGAGAGAGTCTTTCGGTTGAGAAGAGGTATGGGTGGGGGAGAGGCGGTGGTGGTGGGTGGGGGGGGGGCGGGGGGGCGGTGGGGTGGGGGGGGGGGGAGGCGGTGGTTGGGGGGGGGGGGTCCCAAGATGAGAGAGTGGGTGACGGGGGCCAGAGGAGGCAGCTGCGTGAATCATCTTGTGGTCGAACACAAATGAAAGGACCAGTTCCTCACTCGGGAATACAGATGACAAAAATGAAATACAGAAGTAAGATGCACACGAATTATAATGTCCTACAGCATTTCACAGGCAGTGAAGCACTGTTTGAAGGATAGGCAGCAAATCTGCCCAAAACAAACTCCCACAAACAACAATGTGATGTCCAGATCACAGAAAATGCTGGAAATGACTCTCACCAACTTTTACAGATGCACCATAGAAAGCATTCTTTCTGATTGTATCACAGCTTGGTATGGCTCCTGCTCTGCCCAAGACCGCAAGGATCTACAAAAGGTCGTGAATGTAGCCCAATCCATCACGCAAACCAGCCTCCCATCCATTGACTCTGTTTACACTTCCAACTGCCTCGGCAAAGCAGCCAGCATAATTAAGGACCCCACGCACCTGGACATTCTCTCTTCACTTTCTTCCATCAGGAAAAAGATACAAAAGTCTGAAGTCACGTACCAACCGACTCAAGAACAGCTTCTTCCCTGCTGCCGTCAGACTTTTGAATGGACTTACCCTTGCATTAAGGTGATCTTTCTCTACACCCTAGCTATGCCTGTAACACTACATTCTGCACTCTCTCCTTTCCTTCTCTATGAATGGTATGTTTTGTCTGTATAGCACGCAAGAAACAATACTTTTCACTGTATGTTAATACATGTGACAATAATAAATCAAATCAAAATCAAATCAAAACCTCAGCAGGTCTGACAGCACCTGTGGAGAGAGGATAGAGCCAATGTTTCTAAATGACCCTTCATCAGAGCTGATGAAGCTCTGATGAAGCTTTGAGCTCTGACGAAGGGTCATCCAGACTCAAAACATTGGCTCTATTCCGTCTTCACAGATGCTGTCAGACCTGCTGAGGTTTTCCAGCATTTTCTGTTTTTGTTTCAGATTCTCGCATCTAGCATTTTGCTTTCATGATATCCAGATCATCTGTTTCTAGTGAAGTTGACTGCGTGATAAATATTAGCTCTGACGTTCTTCTTTGAGATTGTGCATGCATTCAACTGAGAGGGGCTTCAGATTAACATCTCATCCAAAAGGTGATTCTGCTGAAAGTGGATAAATAATAATAACAAAAATTAAAGTATATTTATTCGGACCACAAGTAGGCTTACATTAACACTGCAATGAAGCTACTGTGAAAATCCTCTTGTTGACACACTCCGGCGCCTGTTCAGGTACACCGAGGGAGAATTTAGCACAGCCAATGCACCTAACCAGCACATCTTTTGGACTGTGGGAGGAAACTGGAGCACCCGGAGGAAACCCACGCAGACATGGGGAGAATGTGCAAACTCCACACAATGACCCAAGCTGGGAATTGAACCTGGGTCCATGACGTTGTGAGGTGGCAGTGCTAACCACTGTGCCACCATGCCGCCCTAATAATAGCTGTTTTAAGCAGTGCTGGCTGAGGGAGAGATGATGTGGAGATGCCGGCTTTGGACTGGGGTAAACACAGTAAGAAGTTTAACAACACCAGGTTAAAGTCCAACAGGTTTATTTGGTAGCAAAAGCCACAAAGCTCCGAAAGCTTGTGGCTTTTGCGACCAAATAAACCTGTTGGACTTTAACCTGGTGTTGTTAAATGTCTTACTGAGGGAGAGATGTCAGCGAAGACATCAGGAGGATTTGTTGCTTTTTCTCAGACACAACCTGTCGGTAGCACTCACATCTCTTGGATAGAGATTGGTTAGGATTGTATTCGCTGGAGTTCAGAAGAATGAGGGGGAATCTCATAGAAACCTGTAAAGTTCTAACAAGACTAGAAAGGATAGATGCAAGGAGAATGTTCCCAATGTTGGGGGTGCCCAGAATCTTGGGCCAAAGTCTGAGGATACAGAGCAGATCATTTAGGACAGAGGTGAGGAGAAATTTATTTACCCAGAGAGTGGTCAGCCTTTGGAATTCACTACCACAGAAAGTGGTTGAGGCCAAAATATTGAATATTTTCAAGAAGCCGTTAGATATAGCACTTGGGACAAAGGGGATTAGAAGATATGGAGGGGAAGGCGGGATCAGGCTATTGAGTTGGATGATCAGCCATGATCATAATGAATGATGGAGCAGGATTGAAGGGCTGAATGGTCTCCTCCTGCTCCTATTATCCCTGATTCTTTGTTTCTATTAGAAGATTGTGAATTCAAATTCCATTCCAGATATTGAGAAATTGAGGCTGACACTTTAATGCAGTACTCAGGGAGGGCTGCACTTTGGGTGCTTTGTCTTGAGTTGAGAGATTAAGCTGAGGTCTTTTCTGTCCTCTTGGGTGGTTGGAGAAGATCCCATGGCACTATTTTGATGAAGAGCCCTAAAACAGGTTATCTGGTGCTCTCCTGATTGCTGTTTGTGGGGGCTTGCTGTACTCAGATTGGCTGCTGAGTGTCCTACATTATAAATGTTACAACTGTTACAAATTACAACTGTTACAAATGCCAAGTTCATTGTTCATAGTCATATTTTAGAGGTAGCTTCCAGTTCTGGGAAGATGAAAGCATAACTGTAAAAAATGAAGAAAGTGCAATTAAAGCAGCTTGAAGATTATTACACCTAAAAGGTTGGAGCCATGTTCACTTGAGGGGCTAACAGTTAGAAAGGTAAGAGAATAAAAGAGCAGGTGGATTTACTTAGCTGGAGAATTGTAGACAAGAGGCGTGATTTTCCAATCTCATTGCTGGCGAGAATGGGGAACTTGATGCTCAGCTGAAACTCCATTCACTGCAATGACTGGAGTGCCAGGGACCCGGTTCAATTCACTTCTGGCCTCGGGTCACTGTCTTCGTGGAGTTTGCACATTCTCCCCATGTCTGTGTGGGTTTCCTGCAGGTGCTCTGGTTTCCTTCCACAGTCCAAAGGTATGCGGGTTAGGTTGATTGGCCATGCTAAATTGGCCACAGTGTCAGGGGGATTAGCAGGGCAGGTTATGGGTGTAGGGCTGGGGTGGGATTGTCATCGGTGCAGACTCGATGGGCTGAATGGCCTCCTTCTGCACTGTCAGGATTCTATGAACCTGTTTCTTTCAATCCCGACTGTGGACGAGGTCAGTGTTTTCCAGTGAAGAAGTCTACACTGCTCGCAAGGAAGTGCAGCCCAGGGTGTTGGGTTTTGTTTATGGGAGTTAAAGCTACAATTAATTTAACAGCTTTCAGTGAGCCCTGGAAGGCTATGTTGTCATGGAGATGGATGGAGCTTAAGCAAGTTTCAGGGTATCGATTGACTTCTGCCTTTATTGAGGGAGTGGGTGCTCTGCAGCAGAGGAAAATGCCATGCTAAAAATGTTGCTGCAGTTCGTGGGCTCCAGGCAACAAAAGTGTTCCTGTCAGCTGGCTCTGTGTAGCTCAGGCTCAATGGTAGTCCTAGGGAGTTGAGAAGGTGGCAGGAAGTCCCTGACTCCAGGCTGGAAATGGTTAGGGCTCAGAAGAAGCCCTCTGAATGATTTATAGCTGGGAGCAGCTGGGATGATGGGAGCTTGGTGAAATCCAGGGGCAGTGCCAGCTGAGTGAAGCAAGCCAACTATTAAAGAGCTGAACCTGCATCAGTAAGCAGAGGCTTGAAGTCCAGACTCAGAGATTCAGGGAAACGGACTCTCAGGATACAAGACTGAAACCCTGGGAAGTATGCAGTCACTGAGGCTGTCTGAGTGGCTTTGAGGGAATTCAGAGGTGTAAACTTCAAAAGTGAAAAGTTTGGAGGCCCTCATGAGGGAGACAGAATTTCAATAAGACTGATCGACTCACCGTGCTTACTGACATAGAGTCATAGAGGTTTACAGCATGGAAACAGGCCCTTCGGCCCAACTTGACAATGCCACCCTTTTTTTTAAAAACCCCTAACCTATCCCAATTGCCCGCATTTGGCCCATATCCCTCTATACCCATCATACCCATGTAACTATCTAAATGCTTTTTAAAAGATAAAATTGTATCCGCCTCTACTACTACATCTGGCAGCTTGTTCCAGACACTCACCACCCTCTGTGTGAAAAAATTGCCCCTCTGGACATTCTTGTATCTCTCCCCTCTCACCTTAAACCTATGCCCTCTAGTTTTAGACTCCCCTATCTTTGGGAAAATATATTGACCATCTATCTTGTCTATGCCCCTCATTATTTTATAGACCTCTATAAGGTCACCCCTCAGCCTCCTATGTTCCAGAGAAAAAAGTCCCAGTCTATTCAGCCTCTCCTTATAACTCAATCCATCAAGTCCCGGTAGCATCCGAGTAAATCGTTTCTGCACTTTATCTAGTTTAATAATATCCTTTCTATAATAGGATGACCAGAATTGCACACAGTATTCCAAGTATGGCCTTACCAATGTCTTGTACAACTTCAACAAGACGTCCCAACTCCTGTATTCAATGTTCTGACCAATGAAACCAAACATGCCGTATGCCTTCTTCACCACTCTGTCCACCTGTGACTCCACTTTCAAGGAGCTATGAACCTGTACCCCCATATCTCTTTGTTCTGTAACTCTCCCCAACGCCCTACCATTAACTGAGTAAGTCCTGCCCTGGTTCAATCTACCAAAATGCATCACCTCGCACTTGTCTAAATTAAACTCCATCTGCCATTCGTCAGCCCACTGGTCCAATTGATCAAGATCCCGTTGCAATTGGAGATAACTTTCTTCACTGTCCACTATGCCACCAATCTTGGTGTCATCTGCAAACTTACTAACCATGCCCCCTATATTCTCATCCAAATCATTAATATAAATGACAAATAACAGTGGGCCCAGCACTGATCCCTGAGGCACACCGCTGGTCACAGGCCTCCAGTTTGAAAAACAGCACTCTACAACCACCCTCTGGCTTCTGTCAAGAAACCAATTTTGTATCCATTTAGATACCTCACCCTGTATCCCGTGAGATTTAACTTTATGCAACAACCTACCATGCGGTACCTTGTCAAAGGCCTTGCTAAAGTCCATGTAGACAACATCAACTGCACTGCCCTCATCTACCTTCTTGGTTACCCCTTCAAAAAACTCAATTAAATTTGTGAGACATGATTTTCCACTCACAAAGCCATGCTGACTGTCCCTAATCAGTCCTTGCATCTCTAAATGCCTGTCGATCCTGTCTCTCAAAATACCTTCCAACAATTTACCCACCACAGATGTGAGGCTCACTGACCTGTAGTTCCCAGGCTTTTCCCTGCAGCCCTTTTTAAACAAAGGCACAACATTTGCCACTCTCCAATCTTCAGGCACCTCAGCTGTGATTATCGATGATTCAAATATCTCGGCTAGGGGACCCGCAATTTCCTCCCTAGTGTCCCAAAACGTCCTGGGATATACTCATCAGGTCCCGGGGATTTATCTACCTTGATGCGCTTTAAGACTTCCAGCACCTCCTTCTCTGTAATATGTACACTCCTCAAGACATCACTGTTTATTTCCCCAAGTTCCCTAACATCCATGCTTTTCTCAACAGTAAATACTGATGAGAAATATTCATTTAGGATCTCACCCATCTCTTGTGGATCCGCACATAGATGACCTTGTTGATCCTTAAGAGGCCCTACTCTCTCCCTTGTTACTCTTTTGCCCTTTATCTATTTGTAGAAGCTCTTTGGATTCCCCTTTGCCTTATCTGCCAAAACAATTTCGTGTCCCCTTTTTGCCCTCCTGATTTCTCTCTTAACTCTATTCCTACATCCTCTATACTCTTCAAGAGATTCACTTGATCCCAGCTGCCTATGCATGTCATGTGCCTCTTTCTTCTTCTTGACCAGGGCCTCAATATCCCGAGTCATCCAGGGTTCCCGACTTCTGCCAGCCTTGCCCTTCACTCTAAGAGGAATGTGTTTACCCTGAACCCTGGTTAACACACTTTTGAAAGCATGCCACTTACCAGATGTCCCTTTGCCTTCCCACAGACACCCCCAATTAACTTTTGAAAGTTCCTGCCTGATACTATCAAAATTGGCCTTGCCCCAATTTAGAATTTTAACTTTTGGGACAGACCTATCATTCTCCACAGCTATCTTAAAACTAATAGAATTACGGTCACTGGTCCCAAAGTGATCCCTCACTAACACTTCTGTCACCTGCCCTTCCTTATTTCCCGAGTGTTACTACATGTATGTGCCTGGACACACCCATGCTGCACCTGGCCCAAGACTCCTCCCTTTCCACCTGAGACCCCTCCCTTTCCACCCAGAGTGGGGTATAAAGGTGATGGTCCCTCCTCCTCGCCTCAGTCTAGACCAGGTCAGCTATAAGGGTGTGCTCCTGTTCTCTGTGAATAAAAGCCTATTAGTTTCCCTCACTCACAGGAGTCTTTCTGTTGTAATTGATAGTGCATCACCGAGAGGAGGTCAAGTTTTGCCCCCTCTCTAGTCGGGCCATCCACATACTGAATGAGAAATTCCTCCTGAATACACTCAACAAATTTCTCTCCATCCAACCCTCTAATACTATGGCTATCCCAGTCAATGTTGGGAAAATTAAAATCTCCGACCATTACCACCCTATTTCTCCAACATCTGGGTGAGTTGCTGAGAAATCCATAGGATCTATCTTGGTTGAATTTGCCATTTAGCGTGCCACGTGGTGACGTCAACCACAGTTTGCCTGTTAATTCACAAGTACCTCATATTGACCCTGGATATTAGAGTGTAAGATTGTAATTTTTAAAAATCATTTTGTCCTTGTCGAGTAAAGTTCATTTTTGTTTGTCCAATACCTATGGATCCTTCTGGCTTTATTTCCTTAGCAAGTGCCTTGAACATCAAACATTGTCTACTTTAAACAAAACATTATTTGTCCCCCTCACTGTATCTTACCAGAAACATGAGGATCTGGCTTTGGATCATTACACGACAATGACTCAACGTTGAAAGTACTTTATTCATTTTAAAGTGTTTTTGGTCATTCTGAATGGATGAAAGGCACTACATTTTTACTGTTTTTTCTTTCTCGCTCTCTTTCTTTATCTTTCTTTCTTTCTCTCCCTCTTTAAACAGCACCATGGAGTGGCTGATTGAATGCTGCATCGAATAAGTGTCACCTCCTCCAATACATCAGGCTCTTAGCGTCAGCTTAGATTTGGTGTTGTTGCCTTGGAGTGGGTCAATTGATGCCACAGGGATCAGAGTTATTCAGCTGAACAGTTCTGAATATCG
This sequence comes from Mustelus asterias, assembly GCF_964213995.1. Taxonomy (NCBI): domain Eukaryota; kingdom Metazoa; phylum Chordata; class Chondrichthyes; order Carcharhiniformes; family Triakidae; genus Mustelus; species Mustelus asterias. The sequence goes on from NC_135817.1 coordinate 81,098,265, forward strand.
AAGGTTTGAACCGTGGACAATGCTGGTTTCGGTTTACCAGGTCGGTGTGAGCTGTCCAGGCTTGAGTGCTGGGAACGGACCTTTGGTTGTCACGCTGGGTGCTCTGTCAGGGGACTGACCTTGGGAGAGGAAGGAATTGAATTGGGTTCGGAGGAGGAGGGGGGAGTGGGGGGGGACCATAGCAAAAGCTAAAGAAACAAATGTGTTGTTTCAATGTTGAATGTGCTGCAGCTCGATGTTGCAAAGCAGATATTCCCCATGGTGGCAGTAATGAGCAGCAAAACCAAAGATGTGAGCTGGAAAATAGATGTTTCATTCTAACCGCATGTGTAAAAGGTTTATTTGGTTGAACTGTTGGACTTTAACCTGATGTTGTGAGACTTCTTACTGTGCCCATCCCAGTCCAACGCCAACATCTCCACATCATAACCGCATGTGTCAACTTCTACACAGCTACAGTTCTTACGGGGTAAGAAGCAATGAGTTACTGATTGGCCTGTGTGTGTGTGTGTGTGTGTGTGTGTGTGTGCGTGTGCGTGTGTGTGTCTCAGTGTCAGTTCACATACATGTGCAGCTTATACTGGGCAAATAGACACATTCCCATCAGGTATTGTACAACTTGTGCATCTCAGTAACTGTTCCTGTACATGTGCCATGTACACTGGGGCAGACGGGATCTATTCACTTCCACCTGGAGTGTATTCCTCGTGTGTGCCTCGGAGTCAATCCCTGTATATTTACATTGGGCAGAAGATAACTCTGCACTTCTGAGTGGTGGAGATGACTAGAAAGGTATGATAAAGTCAGAAAATGCTGGGAAAGTACGACAATTATCATCTCAATTATGTTTTTACAAAGAATTTACAGACCAGGACTAAGCTATTCAGCCCAACCAATCGTTGGTTGCAACCTTTCAACATAAACTTAATCGTGAAATCTTCTGTCTCGCATCTACCTTATCCTGGGGATGTAGTGGTGCAGTGATGGTGTCGTGGCAATATCACTGGATGATTAATCTAGAGACCCAGGGCAATGTTTCAGAAGCATTTAGATGAGCACTTGAACCACCATAGCAGACAAGGCTATGGACCAAGTGCTGGAAAGTGGGATTAGAATAGATAGGTGCTTAATGGCTGGCGCAGACACGATGGACCCAAGGGCCTCTTTCTGCTCTCTAAAACTCTATCCAAAATGAACTGAGCCAAAGAAGGGGTAGGAAGGCAAACACTTGGGAAGGGAGAAGAGGTGGAGAGGCAGAGACGTTGAGGGAGAGACTTTCAGAGCTCAAAGCTCAATGACTCACTCATGCCACATTCAGCTGTTGCACTTATTTACTGGAGGCTGTTGCTCGGGTCATTGTCCTGAACTGGACAGCAGCATGACCCCCCAAGATCAGGTGGTCCAATCAGAGAGCTGGAAGCACAGCGGCATCAGCAGCACCATTGCTACTGGTGGCCGTGCGACCATGAACACCAGGATGGTGGGGGCGGTGGAGGGGCGAGGGGGGTGGGGGAGGCAGGGTGAGGCGGAGGGGGTGGATGAGTGGGAGGTGTAGACTGAAACCCTACCACCTTTCCCGCCCCAAAATTGGTTGGGGCGGGCGAGGTTCCCAGAACAGAAATCTCCGTTCGCCTGAGGCAGGATTTTACGATCTCACCTGAGCTAGGCTGTAAAATTCCACCCGTGGTGTCCAATAGCAGGTTAAAGTTCTGTTCCCCGGTCTCTTAACAAAGAAGGGCTCCATCACCCAAATCCCCGGAAGCTGGAAGTCTGGCACTCTCTCCATGGGGTGGTGGGTCCTCCCAATGTGGGCAAAATGCCCGTGGAGGCAGGAAGTGACCTTGAATTGAACCACTCAAATGGTTTAACTGGCTACTCCGTGGGCCTCGCCACCAACAGTCTCACTGCTAGCAATATGCCATGGTGCTGGGAAGATTGTGGGCTCCCCTCCAGGTGCCTACACCTGCCATTTTGTCAGACCGCCTGCCACCTGCCAGCCTGTTGTCACAGGACTGGAAAAATTCAGCCCACTGAATACACAAAATGGTCAGCCATGTTTCTTTGCCTTATTTTGAGTGGTCCTCAGTCTATGAATCTCTTCCATGACCTCACCTTCTATTCTGACTGGTATCTGGCCAGAACTCATTGGGTCTATTTCTGCCGCCTCTGGTAGGTGTGGGAGTGAACGAGGATCTCTCCTGGGGAGCACAGAGAATAGTGGCTACTTTGTCACAGCCCTGACCCTAACCCATGATCCTCCCGCTACTCAACAGCCTGCAATTGAACAGAAACCCTTAGGTGGGTTTCAAGAATGTTTTGGGCTGTCAAAATCCACAAGAAACTTGGTTTACAGAGCACCTTTCATGAATTCTGAACATTGAAAAGCATTTTACAGCAAAATTAGTATTTTTGAAACGTGGTTGATGTGATAACGTAGGATATATAGCAGCAAATTTCCACACAGCAAGATCCCACAAACGGCAACAAGAGAAATTATTACTTAATCTGTTTTGATTATATCGTGGGTGTCACTGGCTGGGCCAGCATCTATTGCCCATCCCTAACTGCCCTCCATTTCAGATGGCAGTTGAGAGTCAACCACATTGCTGTGGCTCTGGAGTCACATGTAGGCCATAAGACCGTAAGAGAGAGGAGCAGAATTAGGCCATTTGCCGTATCGGGTCTGCTCCGCCATTCAATCATGGTTGATATGATTCTCATCCCTATTCTCCTGCCTTCTTCCCATAACTCTTGATCCCCTTATTGATCAATGACCTGGCCTCCACAGCCCTCTGTGGCAATGAGTTCCACAGATTCACCACCCTCAGGCTGAAGAAATCCCTCCTCACTCAGTTTTAAAGGAGCGTCCCTTCACTCTGAGATTGTGCCCTCGAGTTCTAGTCTCTCCCACTAGTGGAAACATCCTCTCCACGTCCACTCAATGTCTGCCCAAGACCGCAAGAAACTACAAAGGTTCACGAATGGAGCCCAGTCCATCACGCAAACCAGCCTCCCATCCATTGACTCTGTCTGCACTTCCCGTTGCCTCGGAAAAGCAGCCAGCATAATTAAGGACCCCAAGCTCCCCGGACATTCTCTCTTCCACCTCCTTCCCTCGGGAAAAAGATACAAAAGTCTGAGGACATGTACCAACCGATTCAAGAACAGCTTCTTCCCTGCTGCCATCAGACTTTTGAATGAACCTTCCTCTTACTAAGTTGGTCTTTTCCTTCTCTCTGAACCGTCTGTCTGTATAGGATGCAAGAAATAATACTTTTCACTGTATATTAATACATGTGACAATAATAAATCAAATCAAACTCTATCTCGGCCTCTCAGTATTCTGCAAGTTTCAATTAGATCCTCCCTCATCCTTCTAATCTCCATTGAGTATAGACCTGAACTCTTCAACCGCTCCTCAAATGAAAAACCCTTCAGTCGGGCAGATTTCCTCAGTTCACATTAGTGAACCAGATGGGTTTTTACAATAATCAATAATAGTTTAATGATTATCATTAGACTTCAAATTCCAGATGTCTTATTGAATTCTAATTCTATCATCTGTCATGGTGGGATTCAAATCTGGGTCCCCAGAGCATTGCCCTGCCTGTCTGGATTGCGAGCCTCGAGATAACTCCACTGTGCCACTGCCTTCTGAGGGATGAATATTGACCAGGAGTCTTCTGAATCAGGGAATCATCAAATCCATACAGTGCAGAAAGAGGCCATTCAGCCCATCGAGTCTGCACCAACCACAATGCCATCCAGGCCCTATTCCCGTAATCCCACGTATTTACTCTGCTCATACCCCTGACACTGGGGGCAATTCTGCATGGCCAATCAACCTAACTCACACATCCTTGGACTGTGGGAGGAAACCGGAGCACCCGGAGGAAACCCACGCAGACATGGGGAGAACGTGCAAACTCCACACAGACAGTGAACTGAGGCCAGAATCGAACCCGGGTCCCTGGCGCTATGAGGCAACAGTGCTAACCACTGTGCCACCGTGCCATCCTAATTCTGTTCAAATTAATGGCATGCGATCATTTGCATTGAATGAGAGTAGACAATGCTTCGGTTAAGTATCTGTTCGAAAGGACAATACCTCTGACAGCGTGGCACTCCCTTAGCGCTGCTCAAGGAGTGCCCACCTTGATTATGTGCTCAGGTCTCCAGAGCTTGAATCCACGATTTTCCGGCTTTGAGGCCAGACTGTTTCATCCTGAACTGCAGCAAACACTTAAATCAAGGCATTCTTCAGGAGGGAATTTGAAGTGGGGGGGGGGGGGGAAGGGACTTTAAAGCCTGAAAATAATCTTTATGCATCAACATGTTTGCACCTGAGGGTCTGAGGCTAAAAATAGGAAACAGATTAAACAAACGTCGCCTCGTATGGATTCTAAAAGAAAATACTTCACTGCAGAAATAAAGGTAGAATTAAAAGGCTATCAACTTTCAAATATCAAACCGTATGTTCGACATCAAAAAACTGTATTGATTGGTGCATTGTGCATCCCAGTGAGAGTGGACTCCTGTTCTTCCTGTTTAATCGATAAATCTGAAAACCTAAAATAATTTTCCCTGAGGAGATAGTGGGCTTACTTGTCACGAATGGCTAAATTTCAGCTCGTATGTTTGTGTTGTGAGTGCTGTAGAAACTGCCTGGTGCTCTGCACATCTGTCAGCTCCTGTACGTGTACAATAGACAGTGCTCGAAAAGGACCAATTCATTCCTGTCCAGTACTGGTGCTGCTTACATACAATACCAGGGGAAAATAAAAGGACAATTCACTACTGTCTGATGCTACGCATTTCATGCACCTTTCAGTGTCAGCCTCAAGTACATTCTGTTCAAATAAAAAATATGTGGGGTCCTAAAAGAGAAAGATTTCCAGCTGGAATTCTCTCATCCCGCCCATCATTGAAATTTTAGCGGGTGGGTTGCGGACAATGTGAAACCCCATTGGCAGTCGGGTGGGAATTTCCGGCTTTTAGACCAGCGCGGCCGGAGAGTTCCGGCGGCACGGTAGCACAGTGGTTAGCACTGCTGCTTCACAGCTCCAGGGTCGCGGGTTCGATTCCCGGCTCGGGTCACTGTCTGTGTGGTGTTTGCACATTCTCCTCGTGTCTGCGTGGGTTTCCTCCGGGTGCTCCGGTTTCCTCCCACAGTCCAAAGATGTGCGGGTTAGGTTGATTGGCCAGGTTAAAAATTGCCCCTTAGAGTCCTGGGATGCATAGGTTAGAGGGATTAGCGGGTAAATTAGCGGGTAAAAAAAAAGGGATTAGCGGGTAGGGCCTGGGTGGGATTGTGGTCGGTGCAGACTCGATGGGCCGAATGGCCTCCTTCTGCACTGTAGGGTTTCTATGACTCTATGATTCTTGCATTTATGCAGCACTTTCCACGACTGCCAATACCACCAATGAAGGGGCGGCACGGTGGCACAGTTGTTAGCACTGCTGCCTCACAGTGCCAGGGACCCGGGTTCAATTCCGGCCTCGTGTCACTGTCTGTGTAGAGTTTGCACATTCTCCCTGTGTCTGCGTGGGCTTCCTCCGAGTGCTCCAGTTTCCTCCCACAGTCTAAAAATGTGCGGGTTAGGTGGATTGGCCATGTTAAATTGACCCTTGCATCAGGGGGATTAGCAGGGTAAATATGAGGGGTTATGGGGATAGGGCCTGGGTGGGATTGTGGTCGGTGCAGACTCGATGGGCCGAGTGGCCTCCTTCTGTACTGTAGGGATTCTATGATTTGGATGTGTGGTTACTGAGTCTATTATTTTGTTTTCTTCATTCACAGGATGTGGGCATTGCTGTCTGGGCCATCATTTCTTGCCCATCCCTAATTACCCTTCAGACGGTGGTGTCAAACTTCTTGCTTGAATTGCTGTGGCCGATGAGATGCCAATACATCCACAGTGCTGTTAGGGATGGGGTTCCAAGATTGTGACCCATTGACAGTGAAGGAAAGGCCATATTCTAAGTCAGGATGGTGAGTGACTTGGATGAAAACTTACAGGTGGTGTTGTTTCCATGTATCTGCTGCCCGGCATGCTGGCACAGTGGTTAGCACTGCTACCTCACAGCACCAGGGACCTGGGTTCGATTCACCGGATTGGGTGACTATCTGTGAGGAGTTTGCATGTTCTCCCCATGTCTGCGTGGGTTTCCTTTGGGTGCTGTGGTATTTTCCCACAGTCCGAAAGACGTGCCGGTTAGATGCAATGGCCATGCTAAATTCTCCCTCAGCGTACCCGAACAGGTGCCAGAGTGTGGTGACTCGGGTATTTTCACAGTAACTTCATTGCAGTGTTAATGTAAGCCTACTTGTGACACTAACAAATAAGCTTTAAACTTGACCTTTTAGTTAGTAGAGGTTGCAGGTTAGGCCAATGCTCTTGCCTCAGCAAGTTGTTGAAATATGTCTGGTAGATGATACACACTGCTGCCATTGTCTGCTGGTGATGGAGGGAGTGAGTGTATAAGTGGGCACAGTAAGAAGTCTCACAACACCAGTTTGTAGTCCAACAGGTTTATCTGGAATCACGAGCTTTCGGAGCGCTGCTCCTTCATCGGAGTAGAGGGGTAGGTTTCACAAACAGGGACACTGACAAAGACACAATTGCAAGATAATGGTTGGAATGTGAGTCCTTTCAGGAGACTTGATTGCCTGAAAAGACTCGCATTCCAACCATTATCTTGCAATTGTGTCTTTGTCTATATATTTCCTGTTTGTGAAACCTACCTCTCTACTCCGATGAAGGAGCAGCGCTCCGAAAGCTCGTGATTCCAGATAAACCTGTTGGACTTTAACCTGGTGTTGTGAGACTTCTTACTGTGCCCACCCCAGTTCGACGCCGGCATCTTCACATCATGTAGGAAGTTGGTGAATGAGGTATTAAATGGGATTCTTTGTCGAGCTTCTTGAGTGTTGTCGGAGCTGTGCTCATCCAGGCAAGTGTAGAGTATTCCATCGCACTCCTGATTTGCACCTTATAGGCTTTGGTGAGTCAGGAGTGAGTTACTCTCCACAGAATTCCCAGCCTCTGACCTCCACGTCTTATGTGTTTTAGTATTAGCTCTTGAACATGCTGTTAAATATGTGAATATATCCTTGTGTTTTATTAATAGAGGAACTGAGTACAAAAACAAAGAATTTCTGCTGAACCTTTAAAAACAATGTTTAGGCCTCAGCTTATTCTGTTCAACTCTCAAAACAATACTTCAGGAAGAGTGTCAACATAGAAAACAGGAGCATGAGTAGGCCATTCAGCCCTTCGAGCATGCTCCGCCATTCATTATGATTATGGCTGATTATCCAACTCAATAGTCTGAGCCGACTTTCCCCAGAATGCTATTCAGCTGCCTCATTTGGGCTGCTCTCTCTCCTGTTTATCATGGGGAGGGGGGCATTCTTCCATGACCCACTATTCAGTCGTGGTGTCTGAGCCGACTTCTCAAGAATGAACTTCCAGGGACTGCACCGACTCTCTGACAGAGTATTTTACTCAGGCCCATCACCCTGTAACCCCATACATTTACCATGGCAAATCCCCCTAAACTACATATCTTGGGAAACTAAGGGGCAATTTAGCATGGCCAATCCATCTAACCTGCACATCTTTGGAGTGTGGGAGGAAACCGGAGCACCCGGAGGAAAACCGCGCAGGCACAGGGAGAATGTGCAAACTCCGCACAGACAGTAATGGAATTGAACCCGGTTCCCTGGCGCTATAAGGCAGCAGTGCTCGGCACTGTGCACCATACCGCTCCGGTTTCTCCAGTCTATTTTTTTTCCATCAATTTCAGTTTATATTTTATATTTCTAACATCCGCAATATTTTGCCTTTTATGCCTTTCCTTGTCAACATCAACTCCTGTGTGTGTCCAATACACAACAGATGAAAGGAAATTCTTCACTCTTTACTGTGATTGCACAGTGCAGATTTATCTGAATGTCAGTCCTCACGTCAGGTGGAAAAGAATGATTTGCTCCTTTCTCCTACATTGTAGGAGGCGTCAACTCTTATACATGCACAGTGCATGAAGAAGAAAAAGGAGAGGCTAGTCATCCCTCGAAACATAAGGAGGCCATTCAACTCTTCAAGCCCGTTCTGTTCTTTCGCGAAATCATGGCTGATTATCTAGAACAAAGAAAATTACAGCACAGGAACAGGCCCTTCGGCCCTCCAAGTCTGCACTGACCATGCTGCCCGTCTGAACTAAAACCCCCTACCCTTCCGGGGACCATATCCCTCCAATCCCATCCTATTCATGTACTGGTCCACATGCCTCTTAAAAGTCACTCGCGTATTTGCTTCCACTAGCTCCCCCGGCAGTGAGTTCCAGGTACCCACCACCCTCTGTGTAAAAAAGTTGCCTCGTACATCTCCTTGCCCCTCACACCTTAAACCTATGCCCCCTAGTAATTGACTCTTCCACCCTGGGAAAAAGCTTCTGACTATCCACTCTGTCCATGCCCCTCATAATCTTGTGGACTTCTTTCAGGTCGCCTCTCTATGCCTTTGCTCCATACTTTAATAGCCTTCCTTAACAAAAATCTATCAATCTGTTTTTTTGAATTTTTTAATTGACACCCAGACTCTACAGCTTCTTGGGGGAGAGAGTTCCCCATCTCCACCACCCTTTGTGTGAAGATATTTTCCTGATGTCTCCCTGAACAAATTACCTCTAATTTTAAGATTGTGCCTCCTTGTTCTGAACTCCCACCAACCCAAAGGAAATGGATTCTTCCTATTTATATTTTAATTCCCTTAAACACCTCAATTAAATCAACCTTCCATACTCAAGCTCATCCCTGTTGATTCCTTTCTGAATTGAAAGATGATTGATTGTTCTATCTGCTTCCCACGTGTGGGATAGTTCAATTCCAATCCTGGTCAACCCAATCCAGTCAAAACCAGTTTAGGTGGAACGGCCATGTAAAATTGCCCCTTGGTGTCCCAAGATTTGTAGGTTGGGAGATTAACACGGTAAATATGTGGGGTTACGGGGAAAGGGCCTGGATGGAATTGTTGTCGGAAAGCCAGTGTGGGCTTGACGGGCTGAATGGCCTCCTTAGGCACTGTCGGGATTCTATGATTCTCGTATGGAGAAAACAAATAAAAACAGAAAATGCCGGAATTACTCAGCGGATCTGGGAACATTCATTGGGAGAGAAAAGGAGATGTTATACTTCACCCTGGTGACTGCTCATCCAATCAGGGAAAGAATTGGAGAAGTAATGGGTTTTAAATAGAAGGAGGGAAAGGGAAAGAAAGAGTGACACAGTGGAAGGCAAGAAAGGTCACACTTGCAGTCCGATTAAGGAAAATGGAAGTGCTGGTTATGTTGTGAAATTGTTGAACTCACTGTTGAATCCAGGAGGATGTTAGTACCTAATGGAAAGATTACACTCTTCCAAAGAGACTGGACAGAAGATTGATGAATAGAATCTCAACTTTCTGTTAGGCGCTGCTTCAAATCATAACCATTTTACCAGGCAACAGATTTTGGGATGAACTATAACTTCCAAAACTTTGTAGCTTGTGGCCACATCAAACCCCAAAAAGGCAGAAGTCTCAAAACTTTTAGAGAGAATTTCAAATGTTTCTCCGAAAAAAAACCTTTATACACGCCCGGTTCCAGTTGTGATGATGGCAGAAAAAAGGGGCGGGGGCGACCAATCCACTTTCAGGAGGTGGCTTGCTCATTTAAATATTTTAATGAGGCCGCTTTCCTACACATTAACAGCGGTTTAATTAACCATAAACACTTTTGTTTCCAAGGTAAAATTGGGTGAGGAAAACGGAATGAATGAGGTAGCTATTTGTTCGTGGTGTGTTACGGCTGACTCCAGAAGTCTGATTTGCTGCAGCGACATGTACAGTGCAAGTTAGAATCTAGAGCTATGAATAAGATGGTGGAGGCTCCAACTCTCTTCTCATCAAATATCTGACCAGGAACCACTCCTGTTACTACCCGTTCCCCATGGCCTGTGTTGGAAGGATCTGCAGGTTGCCATTTGGGCTCATTTTGATTTGATGAGGGGGCGATTCTCCTACCTTGAGCAGCACAGCAGGCCGGGAGACATCAGCAGGGGTCATTTTGTGGGATTCCTACTGGCTACCATGGCCTTGGTGAGTCTCCGGCATTAAGGTATCCAGCATAATAAGGTCCGCTCTGGAAGTCGGTACGGAGCTGGTAGGAATATGGAAATCTTCCTTTACATTTCATTAGCAGGCCCGGGACTGAGGTTTCTGGGCCCTCTAGCATCCCCCGCCATTCATTTTGATCATGGCTGATCATCGAATTCAACATACAGAAACATAAGATGACTGGGGGAGGGAGGGAGGAGGTGATCAGGGCTGGCCATCCGGGTGGGGGGGTCCTGCCTGCCGGGAGGGGGGGGTGTGTCGAGGCTGCCGGGGCGGGGTCAGGGCTAGATAGGGTGGGGGGAGAGGTGTGGTTGGTGTTGACTGTGGGGCGGGGGTCGGGACTGTTAGGGGATGATTGGGTCTGTCGGGCGGGGGGGAATCGGGACTGTCTGGGTGGGGGGATTGGGGAGATTGCGTCTGGCCGTTATTGGGGGGGGTGTGTAGGGGCTGGCCCAGGGCAATCCTGGAGGCTAGCAATCAGGGGGTGGGTAGGTCGGAAGGCCAGCAATGGGGGGGAGGTGGGGGGGGGGGGGGTAGCACAATTTTACCTTGTGCTGCACAGAGTGTTGGAGATTTATTCTGGAAATCACACTAAAAAACCAACGGGGTTTACTCCCATTTTCCCACATGTTGGGGACTTTAGAATATTTTTGGGGAGAATCCCGGTCACAATGCTTGTGGCCCGAAAAATGATGTCACCTGATACACCAGGTGGACTTACAAACTGCAGTTTATAACCATTGTTACAGACAGGGGACAGAGGCAAGAGGAATTCATTAGTTTTTCTCACCATCTGTCCAGATGTTGAAATAGGCTGTGGCATGTTTCCCCAAACACTGTTCGTGAAATCAATTTTGAAGTGGCTTACAACAAAATCTCTTCAGGGTTAAATCAGAAGGATTATTTATTCATACATTCAAACCCGGGGGATGGTCGTCACACTACATAAAAACACACACAAGCACACATGGAAATAGGAAAGAAAAGAGATTTAAAATTCGTCATAACTTAAAAGAAAAAAACTGAAGATATGGTTAATAATTCATGTGAATGTCAGAGTCCAGTAAGGGTTCCTTCAGGTAGGGGTTAAGATTCAGGTGGGTTCAGCTAGCTGAAAGTAGGAGTTGTAGGCACTGGCAGGAATCTTTCAGAAGATCAGTCAGTCATCGAGGAGGTTTAGACGTGAGATGGGCTTTGTTACCAGCCTAGAGTCCCGCTTTGGTGTTGACGGCCCAGATATTTAACAATAGATTAACTTGGAAGCCCAGAAATGTAGCATTAAAACTTTCCAAAGGAGATTAACTCAAGTGGTCTTTCCCATTGATGAGTCTGTAGTCTCTGATCAAAGTCTATTGTTGACTTTAGGAGATAGATGGTGGCTATTGGTGCCTTCCACAGATAGAATGGATTTTGATGATTCTCTCTTTGTTATAAGCCCAGGCTGGGTAGACAGACCCTCTGTCCCCCTGATTTCTTTGTTTCATTGACTCCCCTCAATAGTAGGTGTGAGATTCCACAGGATGAGGGTTGGGTTTGTCTGTAATTATTGTTGGAAGTTTCCAGAACTGTAGCCAACTTGCAAATAATGTGACCTGTAGTAGCCATGTTTTTGTTTCATCAAAATCTGTTTTTAAGTAAGCAGAAAGTTAGGTTTGATTTAAACAGTTTATGATTTATTTCATGTCTTATGGACATGACACAGTCAACAATCTCCACTGTCACGCTGTCAATACTGATAGATGGTGATATTGTAACATGCTGGGTCACGGCATTTGTCTTCCTGATGCTGATTGTCAACCCAAACTCTACACAGGCGCGAGACAGTTTGGCCACTTACTGCTGAAAGTGCTCCTTGGCATGGAATTCTAGCGTAGAATCATTTGATGGTTTGAGGACACTGGTCTGTACTCGATGGAGTTTAGAAGGATGAGGGGGGATCTCATTGAAACTTACAGAACACTGAAAGGCCTGGATAGAGTGGACGTGGGGAAGATGTTTCCATTAGTAGGAGAGACTAGGATCTGGAGGCACAGCCTCAGAGTAAAGGGACAACGACCCTTTAGAACCGAGATGAGGAGGAATTTCTTCAGCCAGAGGGTGGTGAATCTGTGGAATTCATTGTCACAGAAGGCTGTGGAGGCCAGGTCATTGGATGTATTTAAGACAGAGATAGGTAGGTTCTTGATTGATAAGGGGATCAAAGGTTACGAGGAAAGGCGGGAGAATGGGGTTGAAAAACTTATCAGCCATGATCGAATGGCAGAGTAGACTTGATGGGCCGAATGGCTTAATTCTGCTCCTAAATCTCATGGTCTAATAAAGCACTTCCCGGATGAGAACTTGCCGCACTTGTGTCTTTGATCTCAGATGGGCAAGGCTGAACAGTTTTCTACCAGTCCTGGTTTGTAAGTAGATTCCCTCTGTAGATGAGCTAAAGGTATATGACGTCTGCAAAGAGAAGAAAATGCCAGAGTGTCGATGTCAGAACACACTACAGATTTTGTACTCTGTCTCTAATAATAAAGCCGGCATTCCGGTTTGCCTTCTAAACCATTTCTCAAGCTGTCCCTCCACCTTCAGTGATTTGTGCACATATATTCCCCATGTTTCATTGCCCTTTCACCCTTTTCGAATCGTACTCTCTCTTTTACAATGTGTCTCCTCATTCTTCCCATCAGAATGCATTACTTCACACTTCTTTGTGTCACATACCTGCCCATTCCAGCAGCCTGTCGATATCCTCCTGAAGCTCATGTTACTCTCCTCACCATAGAACCATTGAAAATTACAGCTCAGAAACAGGCCTTTTGGCCCTTCTTGTCTGTGCCGAACCATTTTATGCCTAGTCCCACTGACCTGCACTTGGACCATATCCCTCCACACCTCTCTCATCCATGAACCCTTCCAAGTTTTTCTTAAATGTTAAAAGTGACCCCGCATTTACCACTTTATCCGGCAGCTCATTCCACACTCCCACCACTCTCTGCGTGAAGAAGCCCCCCCTAATATTCCCTTTAAACTTTTCTCCTTTCACCCTTAACCCATGCCCTCTGGTTTTTTTCTCCCCTAGCCTCAGCGGAAAAAGCCTGCTTGCATTCACTCTATCTATACCCATCAAAATCTTATATGCCTCTATCAAATCTCCCCTCAATCTTCTACGCTCCAGGGAATAAAGTCCCAACCTATTCAATCTCTCTCTGTAACTCAGCTTCTCAAGTCCCGGCAACATCCTTGTGAACCTTCTCTGCACTCTTTCAATCTTATTTACATCCTTCCTGTAACTAGGTGACCAAAACTGTACACAATACTCCAAATTTGGCCTCACCAATGCCTTATATAACCTTACCATAACACTCCAACTTTTATACTCGATACTCCGATTTATAAAGGCCAATGTACCAAAGGCACTCTTTACGACCCTATCCACCTGTGACGTCACTTTTAGGGAATTCTGTACCTGTATTCCCAGATCCCTCTGTTCAACGGCACTCTTCAGAGTCCTACCATTTACCCTGTACGTTCCTCACAATTTAAAATATTTCCACATTTTGTCACATCGACACGTTTTGTGCCTTGTGCACCCAAGAAAGGCAGTGTTCGATTGTTTGATTTGATTTATTATTGTCACGTGTACAGGTGCACAGTGAAAGGTATCGGGGGCAATTCTCCCAAAAGAATTCCAATTCGCATAAAAATTGAATAAATCCCGCTGGTTTTTTTAGCGGGATTTTCAAAATGAATCTCCCACACGCTGTGCACTGCAGAGTGCATTAACGTAAATCAGTCCAACAATCAGGGAGCGGGGCCTATTCCCGCTGGAGACGCCGGCAGCGTAGCGTGTGTGTCAATCAGTCAGAGCGGAGATCGGCATGTGCACAATCACCCCGACCTGCCGGCCTCTCCATTACTGGCCCGCTCTGCGACCCTGCATCGCTGCCACTCTGAGCCCCCCATCCTTTGATCACTGGCCCCCCCGGATCTCTCCGGGAGTCATCTAGCACCGATGATTCCCCCCCACTGGCCCGCCCCATTCTCTGACCCCTCCCCCCGGCAGCCCCGACACGCACCCCCCCACCGACCCAACACTGATGGCCAGCCCCCTCCCTCCCTCTGCCACCGATCCACCGAGCCCTGTGCAGAGTGGCAGCAGGACATCCAACCACCACCGATCACCCCGATATGCACCACCGCCATAGGCTCCCCTCTGACCTCACCCCCTTGGCATTGCCCAATGCCTCATGGACAGTGCCAAGGTTCTCCTTGGGCATTGCCAGTTTGCCCCTTGGGCAGTGCCAGGGTGCCAAGCTGGCAATGCCCAGGGGGCACCCCCCATGACCCCGACCTCTTGAGGGGGCCTTCATAGCCCCCCTTCTGTCTAGTAGGGTTGGGATGCCAGTTCCCTGTTCGTGAATCATTCCTGGTTTGGGGGGGCGGGGCGGGGGGAGGGTGTGTGTGGGCGTGGGGGGGGGTGTCGGGGGGTGGGGAGGCACTAGCAGGCCCGGAAACCTCTGCCCCGGGCCCGCTGATGATATTTAAATGCAAATTTAAAAATGGAAATCAGCTCCGCGCCAATTTCCGGCACAGGCCGATTACTCCAATAAACCTAGCTCCAGAGACGCGCAGAAACCTCAGGAGGTCGGGGTCTAAAAAAAAAGGGCGGCATGGACAAGTTGGGCTGAAGGGTCTGTTTCCATGCTGTAAACCTCTATGACTCTATGACTCTAAGCCGTGACACCCAGCGGGGAGCCCGCTGATGTCTCCCAGCCTGGTGCGCTGCTAGAGCAGCACAGTGGGCTGGGTGAATCACCCCGATTGTTTCTTGCATGCTCTACAGGGCAGCATGGTGGCACAGTGATTAGCGCTGCTGCCTTACAGCACCAGGGTTCCATTCCTGGCTTGGGTCATTGTCTGTGCAGAGTCTGCACATTCTCCCCGTGTCTGCGTGGGTTTCCTCCAGGTGTTCCGGTTTCCTCTGGAAGATGTGCTGGTTAGGTGCATTGGTCATGCTAAATTCTCCCTCAGTGTGCCCGAACAGGCACTGGAATGTGGCGACTCGGGGATTTTCACGGTGACTTCATTGCAGTATGAATGTACGCCGACTTGTGACACTAGTCAATAAACTTTATACAGACAGGCATACTGTTCATAGAGTACATAGGGAGAAGGAAAGGAGAGGGTGCAGAATGTAGTGTTATGGTCATGGCTGGAGCGTAGAGAAAGATCTACTTAATATAAGATAGGTCCAGTGAAAGATTTGGCAGCAGCCCCCGGGGAAACCCCCTCTGTATACCTTCCTCCAGTCAGAAAAACAATGGGCTTGATTTTACCATTTTGAGTCTAAGTGCAGAATCCGGGCGTCAAATAGATCTGCGCCTGGAATCCTCTTTCCAGCGCGCCCATACGCGTTTTGCCGGCTCCGGTCCAATTCGCGCTGTGGGCGGGGCTTAGCGCTGGCGGACCGATCGGAGCTCTGAACTGCGCAAGCGCAGTTCGAAAAAAATCTGACAGAGCGCGCCCGAGCACAAAAGAAAAAAAAGCAGAAAGCGGAGAGAGCGGCTCTCTGACGGTCATCCTCTGGTTGGGGGGTTCGGGGGGGGGGGGGGGGGGGGGGGGCGTAGGAGGAGGGGGGGGGGGGGTGGGACCCAGATCATCTTCTGGTCGGGGGGGGTGGTGGGAGGAGGAGGGTGGGCCGGACCCAGATCATCCTCTGGTCTGGGGGAGTCCGCTGCCAGTCTGCGGCCGATCGGTGGGGAGGGAGGGGGCAGGGGGGTCCGCCGCCACTCTGCGGGCGATTCCTCCTCCCCACCGGAGGAACGAATCCCTCCTGCCGGAGTGGACGTGCGGCCATGCCATCCCACAAAACCTTCAGGATGAAGCGATTCCTCACTAAGAAGATGAAGCAGAACCGGCCGATTCCACAGTGGATCCGCATGAAAACCAGCTACAAGATCAGTACACGTCCAAGAGGAGACACTGGAGAAGGACCAAGCTGGGCCTGTAAAGGGATACACCATCACTGGTCCACTACCAGCCACAGATTACTCTTCCCTGCAGGGGCAAGAGAGCGGGAGAGATGGCTGTGGCTGGTAGTGTACCAGTGATGGTGTATCCCTTTACAGGCCCAGCTTGGTCCCGCCCCCCCTCCTCCTCCCACCCCCCTCCGTTCCCCCCCCCCCCCCAGCCCCACACTGCCCCCAAGAGGAGGAGCTGGGTCAGAGAGCCATTGCAGGCTCTGACCTCGCTCTTTGGAAGCTGCAGCGATGACTTCAGACTTTTATTTTGCAGGTCGCTTAGAGCGCGGATGCGGAATGGGCCAGAAGACGGTAAAGTGGGATTTGGCGGTAGGGTTGGGCACGCGGTTCATTAATTCGATTTAAATGCATGCAAATGCATTAAAATCGTTGGGCCGCCCGATTCGGGCGCGGGCCGGACCCGCACCCGAAACGGGTGTCAGTAAAGCCACGACCTGCTCGGAATCGGGTGCAGGTCGCGGTATAGGCCCGACGCCCAACTTTACCGTGATTTCGCATCCGTTTTGGTAAAATCGGGCCCAATGATTCTCTCTGTTCCCCGTCATTCAGCCAACTTTGTGCTCATTCTGTCCTTTTATTCCACAGGTTTCGACTATGCTGCCAAGCTTGAGATGTGACGCTTTATCAAATGCTTTGGATGGTTGAACAGGACACTGAGTACACACAGCTTCAGATTGTCAGACACCTCTCGGACAGCTGGAGGTTCATTGTGCCAAACAGGGCATTGGGCACTGATGAGTCCATCAATTCATTTGAGTTCCCTTTGGGGCTTGTTTTTCCTCCTTGCAGCTCTTGGTCGAGGCTGAAATTCATTTTGGGAACTTGGCAGAACCTGACGTGAACTGTGCCCTTAGATGTAACTACTCAACTTCTCCATGTGCATGTTCCTTTAAATTTGAGCTCCTCTAACCAGATACCTTCCATCCCTCATTAGGATGGCTGGTCGCCTGAGGCAAAAGATGCACAGCGAATTTAAGCTAATTATTCAAATGAGCTGGCCTTGCCAAATTGGGAGCAATGAATTCCTTGTGCGTAGGTTAGTTTGTGCAGGCTGCCAACAATGTCTGGCACAGATTTTGCTGGTTTTGTAAAATTAGTAATTGTATAAGGGGACACGTGTGATTCATTCAGTTCCCATTTTATCTCCCTCACTCCCAGGTATCTATTATTCAATATAAAGACGACCTGAACTCTTCAGATAGGTTCCAGCTGTGACTCACTCCTGGATATCCATTATTTTATATATAAACCATCTGAATCCCCCCGATTACATTCCATCATGTAACTCACTCCCAGGGACCCATTATTCCGTCAGCAAATCGCCCAACTCATTGATTAGATTCCAGCTCGTAATTCACGCTCAGGCATTCATTACTCCACACATAAATCATCTGAACCCCTCTGTTCGATTCCAACCTGTAACTTCATCCCAGGTATCCATTATACTCCACATAAATTATCCAGATCTCTCAATGAGATTCCAGCCTGTGGCTCACCCCTTATTTAATATACAAAGCTTCCTTCCCAAAAATCCCAGCCTCTAACTGGCTGGATGGGCACCAAAAGATGCTTTTCCCAAAATGATTCCAAGCAGCCGACTATTCTGCGCACAAATATGCTCTAATTGTGGATTAATGGAGCACCATGCGTATTTAACTTTTCAGTTTTATTCTGTCAAGAGGACAGAACTGAAGTGCGATAAATTTTGGAAATATCTGACCTTTCTAGTCAGATTTAATGGCTTTAATCAAAGTGATATTATGGGAAAAGCTTTTGGTCTTTGAATGCCTAATATAACTCTGACTCTATAACTGTGTAATTATATTTATGACTTACTGTAGCAATGTCCGCAGTAAGCTAACACAGGAAAACTGTAATTATTGCAATGACTCTCCATTTAATTGTAACTACACACCATAATTATTGCTTTGTAGCAGGCTGTGAATTACAGAGCTAATTTCCATATTGTTAATTGGTGGCTATAGGAAGTTTTTATCAATCGCTTGTGGATGTGCAGTACAGCAGGTTTAGGATTTGAAGAATCAGGTTTTTTTTGTGGCTAATTTAATGTTTGATTACTTTTATTTTTCAGCTAAATAGCTCCTCCCCTTCCTCAGAAGGGGGATGAATCCTTCAGCCAATAGCCTGTTTTCCCACCTTAGGAATTATCGCTCTAAACCCTAATGGCAACCAACCTCTCTCCTGTCCTTTTACACACCATCCTCACACACCCAAGTTCCCTCTTTATTGATGCACGGCTGGACCTTATGGAGGGGTGCAAACCAAAAGTGTGTCTCAATTTTTACGTGACAAATTTGACAAAATTGGGTGGGCGGCACGGTGGCTAGCACTTCTGCCTCGCAGCTCCAGGGATCTGGGTTCGCTTCCTGGCTTGGGTCACTGCCTGTGTGGAGTTTGCACGTTCTCCTCGTGGGTGGTTTCCTCCGGGTGCTCCGGTTTCCTCCCACAGTTAAAAGATGTGCGGGTTAGGGGCATTGGCCATGCTAAGTTGCCCCTTAGTGTCCTGGGATAGAGTCATAGAGGTTTACAGCATGGAAGCAGGCCCTTTGGCCCAATTTGTCCATGCCGCCCCTTTTTTTTAAACCCCCTAAGCTAGTCCCAATTGCCCACATTTGGCCCATATCCCTCTGTACCCATCTTACCCGTGTAACTGCCTAAACGCTTTTTAAAAGACAAAATTGTACCCGCCTCTACTACTACCTCTGGCAGCTTGTTCCAGATGCTCACCACCCTCTGTGTGAAAAAATTGCCCCTCTGGACCCTTTTGTACCTCTCCCCTTTCACCTTAAACCTATGCCCTCTAGTTTTAGACTCTCCTACCTTTTGGAAAAGATAATGACTATCTGGCTGATCTGTGCCCCTCATTATTTTATAGACCTCTACAAGATCACCCCTCAGCCTCCGACGCTCCAGGGAAAAAAGTCCCAGTCTATCCAGCCTCCCCTTATAACACAAACCATCAAATCCTGGTAACATCCTATTAAATCTCTTCTGCACTCTTTCTAGTTTAATAATATTCTTGCGTAGGTTAGAGGGATTAGAGGGTAGATATGTGGTATTACGGGAATAGGGCCTGGGTGGGATTGTTGTCGGTGCAGATTCGATGGGCTGAATGGCCTCCTTCTGCACTATGGAGTTTCTATGGTTTGATGGTTTAAAATCTGCTTGATGTTTTACACCCATCCGTCAAACCTGCCATTAGGAAAATAAATCTCCACAGATTAAAATGATCTCCACCACTGATTTCTCAGAGGCAGCACGATGGCCCAGTCGTTAGCGCTGCTGCCCCACAGTGCCAGGGACCCAGGTTCGATTCCAGCCTTGGGTGACTGTATGTGTGGAGTTACTGTCCACACATTGCTCGTTACTGTCCCAAGATGTGCAGGTTAGTGGGATTAGTGGGGTAAATATGTGGGGTTACGGCGATAGGGCATTGCTAAGATGCCGGAGAGTCGGTGCAGATTCCTTCTGTACTGTAGGGATTCTGAGTCAGAGGCGAGTATCTCTGATCGCACCTTTTTTTTTGAGGGATTACTGTGAGCAGATTTTTGGACCTCGTGACAAGTAAGTTACTTTTATGGTCCTTTAACTAACTGAGATTTTTTATTTGCAATTTTATCCTCACTGAGTCCCACTCTGTATTAACTGCTCCTTTCAGTGCATTTTTATGGCATAAATCGAAGTCACATTAAGAATTGAAAGACCTCCCTGATTGCAGATCCTTAAACTTTCCCAATGTTCATGAATAATGTTTTAAATGAGTTAATACTTTAAGCTGAAGTTTAAGACTCGGGCCAGAATTTTACTGCCCCTCCCACTGACGGGATTTTCCAGGCCCGCTGAAGTCAATGGACGTTTGAACGGCTCGCCGCATTTTCCAGACCTGTCCTCCCTCTACTGTAGCAAGTCTGTAAACTGCTCCCCCCCCTCACCCCCCCTCACCCCCCCCCCCCCCCTCCCTCAGAGAAGAAAGATACTAACTGTTGTTCTCTCACACCAGTGGCTCAGCTGGTAAAATTTGGACCTCTGGGCCACATTCGCCTGAAACCCACACCAGGGATGGGGGAGGCTGTCCTGCCCATGATCCCAATGGCTGCCCCAAAGCAATTGGCAGCAGTGCCAAGGCACTTTGGAGGAAACCCCGCTTAGGAATAAGTTATAAGATTAGTTTAAATTTGCTGCACAAATAAGCTAATAGTTCTGAGAATGTATGCACGCTCCAGAAACCAGTCAAGGACCGCCAATTGAATGGCTTCTAAAGAAATCTTTCATGTGATGTGGGCATCATTGGCTGGACCAGCATTTATTGTCCACCCCAAATTACACTTGAGAAGATGGTGGTGAGCTGCGTTCTTGAGCCACTGCGGTCCATGTGGTGTATCATAGAATCTCTACAGTGCGGAAGGAATGATGTGGAGATGCTGGCGTTGGACTGGGGTGGGCACATTAAGAAGTCTCACAACACCAGGTTAAAGTCCAACAGGTTTATTTGGCATTACGAGCTTTCGGAGCGCTGTTCCTTCATCAGGTGAGTAGACTTTAACCTAGTGTTGTGAGACTTCTTACTGTGTAGAAGGAAGCCATTTGGAACAATCAAGTCTGCACCGATTCTCTGATAGAGTGTCTTACCCAGGTTCTTTCCCCAAACTTATTCCTGTAACCCCAATCCATCTAACCTACATATCATGGGACACCAAGGGACAATTGAGCATGGCCAATCCACCTAACCTTCACATCTTTGGACAGTTGGAGGGAACTGGAGCACCCGGAAAAAACCCACGCAGACAGTGGGGAGAACATGCAAACTCCACACAGTCACCCAAGGCCAGAATTGAACCCGAGTCCCTGGCTGCTGTGAGGCAGCAGTGCTAACAACTGTGCCACTGTGCCCTGCCGTACAACCACTGTGTGTTAGGGAGGGAGTTCCAGGATTTTGACCCAGCGATGGTGGAGGAATGGCAATATAATCAGGGTGGTGAGTGGCTTGGAGGGAACCTTGCAGATGGTGGTGTTCACAGGTATCTGCTGTGAACACTACCACCTGAGAGATCTAGTGTCCTTCTAGATGCTAGCGGTTGTAGGTTTGGAAGGTGGTGCCTAAGATCTATGGAGGGACAGTTTATGAGAGGAATTGCCACACAGCCAAAGCATTAAATCAGACGGAAAGCTCTCATCATAAGGGCAACATCAGAAATGAGCCCAGTAGCAGAAATGTCAAACTGGAAGTGAATAAGTCCTCATCACATCAGATCCTGCAGTCAATCTTATAGAATCACAGAAACCCTACAGTACAGAAGGAGGCAATTCGGTCTGTACTGACCACAATCCTACCAAGACCCTATTCCCGTAACTCAACACATTAATGCTGCTAATCCCCCTGACGCTAGGGTCAATTTAGCATAGCCAATCAACCTAACCTGCACATCTTTGGACTGTGGGAGGTAACCAGAACACCCGGAGGAAACCCACACAGACAGGGGAGAATGTACAAATGCCACACAGACAGTGACCTAGGCCGGAATTGACCCTGGGTCCCTGGCGTTGTGAAGCAGCAGTGCTAACCGCTATCCCACTATGCTGCCATGATTTTCATCTGACTGTAAGGGATAACGATATGTTTTAATTATTCTGTATTGTTTTCAAGGTCCCGTTTTTCACAGTCAGGCTGTAAAAGTTGTTGTAAAATTGTATAAGTTGTGATTCTCAATGGGCAGAATTTAACAATTCTCCCAAATATTATCTCTGAGGATGAGACATTAAAGTACCTTCTCCCCATTCAAAAGCAGTGCTTCCAAATACCAAGAAAAATCTTCACAGCAGGTCAAATGAATGATGAGAGTTTCTCTGAATAAAGAAACATTACAGTTTACCCCTTGGCATCCAAGTAATGACAGAGAGAAAATGTGTGGGATAAAAATATGTGGGGCAGCTGTATTAATGGTGGAAGATGTGTGCTAGGACTGGGGCTGTGTTACCTAAGCAACATTTGTAAGGTCAATGAACTTCTTTCCGAACCATATGGCAGTTCCTGGCCACGTGACACTGATTGCCTCTTGCATCTCCTTCCAGTTTACCCTCACCATTCTGTTAGGGAGATTCCTGCTCTCGTTGCTGGTCAGATGGCTCCAACTGTCAGCTGCACCTCCTTGGATGCATCAGAACGTTTGGGAACCCCCCATACCCCTTGTGGCTGTTGCCGTTTCTTCTGTCAACCTGCTGGAGGGTGAGGTTGTTCTTTAACTTGCTGCAGGCTGTGCAGGGTTCCTGGGAGAAGATTGCAGAACATTAGCAGCATTTTCACATTGGATGACACCCTGACCAATGGGAGTTTGAGAAAATCTGTCAATAATTCAACTCTATGTCCTTCCAGCTGATACTTTTATCTTCTTGAGTTCTTACAGTGTCTCCTCATTTACTGTTGTGCTGCTGGAAGCACCTTTTTAATACTCTATCTCTTCACCATGGGGTTGGCAGGTTTAGTGCCGCTTGGTTGAACTCCTTTTGCAATGCAGCACAGTATAGCTTTCACCTTCCCACCCAGATTATTCCATCCTAGGGCAGGAATGTTCTTGCTCCCCAAAGCTCAGGGGTCCAGTTACCATTTAAATGTCCTGTAGGTCAAATGCTACCAGTGGCTGTAAACAGCACAAAGCCATTGCTATCATGGCTTGAATTTTTGCCATGACAGAATGCCTCACTGCACTTCTCATGATCATGAGGGGGTGGCGGCAAAGCAAATGGGGATAGGATGCATTTCGCCATTATGAAGGCAGCTGGCCATTTCAATCATCAGCTGTCTCTCCATTGAGGCAGCATGGTGGCATAATGGTTAGCACTGCTGCCTCACAGCACCAGGGGCCCGGGTTCGATTCCCAACTTGGGTCTGGAGCCTGTGGAGTCTGCATGTTCTCCCTGTGTCTGTGTGGGTTTCCTCCGGGTCCTCCAGTTCCCTCCAACACTCCAAAGGTCTGAGGGTTAGGTAGATTGGCCATGCTAAATTGTCCCATAGTGTCAGGGAGATTAGGAGGGTAAATATGTGGGGTTACGGGGATAGGGCCTGGGTGGGATTGTGGTTGGTCCAGACTCGATGGGCCAAATGGCCTCCTTCTGCACTGTAGGGATTCTATGAAGCGGGACTTTGGTAACCAAGGAGTGTGAAACCGGATGTGTGCAGAGTAGATCTGGAAAGAGAAAGTCTCTGAACATAGAGTTGGATAGCCAAGGGACTCTTTTGGAGAGATAGGGTAACCCCTGTGGAACTTGCTTTGAACTTGAATTCACTGCTACAGAAGTGGCACAAAATCAATTCTGACTGTTTTTCCTGAGTCCAAGGGCGGAGGAGGGTATCAGTCTCGTAGGGCGGTGTCAGTCTTGTAGGTCAAGAAATGTGTAAGGAATGGTTAATTGAGGTTATTGGTGTGATTCCAAGTGTCATTATACAATGCATTACCCATGGCGAAATAATCAAGCTTTTGAAATAATGCATGAAGTAGAAAATTCTGAGGCTGAAAATGATGATGGGGACTGACATGAAAAAATTATGTTGGTCATTGAGAGTTTGAATTCACCAGTGAGTATTTTGATGTTGGATTCATTCAACCGTACAGTTTCAGATAGCGGTTGCACTTCCACAGTTTGTGGGGTGGACTGGTTTAACTGCTACCTGAAGTCTCTTGATGAGGTAGATCAGCATAAGGTCAAGGAATATGAAAGGTCTGTGAGCTTCAGGTTTGGAGGTGACAACAAGTTACTGTCTTCCAGAAGGGTAGTCCTTCCTTGCAGGATAGCTGGGATCAGCCTTTTCATCAGTACTGATGTGGATTATGGTGACATAACTCCTACTCAGCAGATATGCGGTTGAAAGAAAGTACAGATCACACTAGCCATGAGGACTGAAAAGAGCTTTCATGCTCGGGATGCCTGGATCTACATTTGATAATGTCAGGCCATTAATAGCTGCCATTAAAAATGGCAGGAATGAGGAATAAAAGAATGACCAGGGTGAGGTTAGGGCCGGTCAAGGACAGTGGTGGGAACTTGTGTATGGAATCAGTAGAGATAGGCGAGGTGATGAATGAATACTTTTCTTCAATGTTCACCAAGGAGAGGGGCCATGTTTTTCAGGAAGAGAAGGTGTTACAGGCTAATAGGCTGGAGGAAATAGATGTTCGGAGGGAGGATGTATTGGCAGTTTTGAATAAACTGAAGGTCGATAAGTCCCCTGGGCCTGATGAAATGTATCCTAGGATTCTTTGGGAGGCGAGGGATGAGATTGCAGAGCCTTTGGCTTTGATCTTTGGGTCCTCGCTGTCCACGGGGATGGTGCCAGAGGACTGGAGAGTGGCAAATGTTGTTCCTCTGTTTAAGAAAGGGAATAGAAATGACCCTGGTAATTATAGACCGGTTAGTCTGACTTCGGTGGTTGGTAAATTGATGGAAAAGGTCCTTAGGGATGGGATTTACGACCATTTAGAAAGATGCGGATTAATCCGGGATAGTCAGCACGGATTTGTGAAGGGCAAATCGTGCCTCACAAATTTGATAGAATTTTTTGAGGAGGTAACTAGGTGTGTTGATGAAGGTAGGGCGGTTGATGTCATATACATGGATTTTAGTAAGGCGTTTGATAAGGTCCCCCATGGTCGGCTTATGATGAAAGTAAGGAGGTGTGGAATAGAGGGAAAGTTGGCCGATTGGATAGGTAACTGGCTGTCTGATCGAAGACAGAGGGTGGTGGTGGATGGAAAATTTTCGGACTGGAGGCAGGTTGCTAGCGGAGTGCCGCAGGGATCGGTGCTTGGTCCTCTGCTCTTTGTGGTTTTTATTAATGACTTAGAGGAGGGGGCTGAAGGGTGGATCAGTAAATTTGCTGATGACACCAAGATTGGTGGAGTAGTGGATGAGGTGGAGGGCTGTTGTAGGCTGCAAAGAGACATAGATAGGATGCAAAGCTGGGCTGAAAAATGGCAAATGGAGTTTAACCCTGATAAATGTGAGGTGATTCATTTTGGTAGGACTAATTTAAATGTGGATTACAGGGTCAAAGGTAGGGTTCTGAAGACTGTGGAGGAACAGAGAGATCTTGGGGTCCATATCCACAGATCTCTAAAGGTTGCCACTCAAGTGGATAGAGCTGTGAAGAAGGCATATAGTGTGTTAGCTTTTATTAACAGGGGGTTGGAGTTTAAGAGCTGTGGGGTTATGCTGCAACTGTACAGGACCTTGGTGAGACCGCATTTGGAATATTGCGTGCAGTTCTGGTCACCTCACTATAAGAAGGATGTGGAAGCGCTAGAAAGAGTGCAGAGGAGATTTGCCAGGATGCTGCCTGGTTTGGAGTGTCGGTCTTATGAGGAAAGGTTGAGGGAGCTGGGGCTGTTCTCTCTGGAGCGGAGGAGATTGAGGGGAGACTTAATAGAGGTTTATAAAATGATGAAGGGGATAGATCGAGTGAACGTTCAAAGACTATTTCCTCGGGTGGATGGAGCTATTACAAGGGGGCATAACTATAGGGTTCATGGTGGGAGATATAGGAAGGATATCAGAGGTAGGTTCTTCACGCAGAGAGTGGTTGGGGTGTGGAATGGACTGCCTTCAGTGATAGTGGAGTCAGACACTTTAGGAACATTTAAGCGGTTATTGGATAGGCACATGGAGCACACCAGGATGGTAGGGAGTGGGATAGCTTGATCTTGGTTTCAGATGAAGGTCGGCACAACATCGTGGGCCGAAGGGCCTGTTCTGTGCTGTACTGTTCTATGTTCTATTAAGAAAGCCAGCAATGTCTCAAAGAATTCATGAAGCCTTGTTAACTTCTTGGAAGAAGAATCTGGGAGACAAAAGGAAGGGCAGGAGGGGAAGGGGAAGAGAGGGTGGAGGGAGGGTTGGGGAGGAAGAGAGGGGACGCTGACCGGGGAGGAATGATGAGGAATTTATGCTTCTACCGAGCTGGATGTAGAATAGATCTGGAAATGTGGAATAAAGGGGCTGCACAGTGGTACAGCGGTTAGCACTGCTGCCTCAGAGCGCCAGGGACCTGGGTTCAATTTCAGCCTCGGGTGACTGACTGTGTGGAGTGTGCACATTCTCCCCGTGTCTGAGTGGGTTTCCTTCAGGTGCTCCGGTTTCCTCCCTGTAATACGTCTTTGGAGGCAGATGTCCCTTCACCAAAATCCCTTTATTTACAATTCCAACAGCTTTTCATAGAGTGTTCTCAGTCAGCAGTCTACCTTCGGGAGTCCCAGAGGAACTGACACTCCCGGTTAAATACAAGGAAAAGACTCCCTGATTGGCCCATCAATTGACTCCTTAATCAGGGAGTTCACATTCCGATAGGCCAACTCAATGACCTGATTGAAGTCATTACACTCCCACAGTCCAAAAATGTGCGGGTTAGGTTGATTGGCCATGATAAATTGCACCTTAAGGTCAGGGAGATCAGGAGGGTCAATATGTGGGATAGGACAGTATCTGGGTGGGATCATTGTTGGTGCAGACTCAATGGACCAAATGGCCACCTTCTGCACTGTTGATTCTATGATAAATCTGCTGATGGTAAAAGGCAAGCTGCTGTATTATTCCTCCATCATAACACTATTATTGAGTTTAGCACCCAGACTTTTGCCTGCCTCTCCGCACCAGAAACTGAAAGGTTGGGCAGCTATTCTCAATGTTTGGTCCATTGGCCATAATTTGGGAATTGGTGACCGTATTGAATCTTGTATCTGCAATGATTGCAGTCCAGTGTGCATTAGCAGCAATGTGCTACACTGATTAAAAACAACATTGTGTTCTTCCGAAGTATCGGTGGAAATGCCAAATTCAGAAATTTATGCAGAGCGGGAACGGTGTGGTGGGGAATAACCAACTGCATGAGAGGAAGTTAATTCAGGGGGGTATCTTCCCAGATTTACAGCCAGTTAATATCCCGACAAGAAGGAAGATTGGTGTGAAAGCAGAACTTTAGGTGAAAACTTAGTAAATAAATTGAATGTTGGAAAGAATCAACATAATTCCTGACACCTGATTGAGAAACTATTACGGAAAAATAAGATTTTATGTGAACCTTTTGGAGGAGATACAGAATTATCCCTGGGACTGTACAGCTTAAACTTTCCACTTAGTACCGTGATCAAACATGTTCATTTATTCATTCCTGGGACATGGGATATCGGTGGCTGGCCAGCTTTTGTTGCCCATCCCTAGTTGCCCTTGAACTGAATGGCTTGCTAAGCCATTTCAGATGCCAGTTAAGGGTCAACCACATTGCTGTGGCTCTGGAGTTACATGTAGGCCAGGCCAGGCAAGGATGGCAGATTTCCTTCCCGAAAGACCGTTAGTGAACCAGATGGGTTTTTTTCGACAATGACTTCATGGTTATCAGTAGATTCTTAATTCATGTGGAATTAGTTCATGAATTTTTACTGAATTCAAATTCCACCATCTGCCTTGGTGGGATTCAAACCCCGGTCCCCAGAACACCAGCTGAGTTTCTGAATTATTAGTCTAAGATGAAGGTTCAGGAGTCACGGATTACCCCAAAGAGGGGGTTTAGCACATAAGTGATTATAAAGCAGTTTATTAATCATGAAGCAATTTGTTAAGTATGATGCATCAGCTAAATAGGCAGAAGAGAATATCGACCTGTGATAGGAAAGAATGGTTTTGGTTCTCAGCCTTCTTCTTATTCATTCTGTCTTCTTGAGCTGACCAGGGGCGAGGAAGTTAGGAAGACTTCATCCGCTGACGAGAACAGCCCCCTTACCCTCCAAGCACCCACTAATATATTTTATTTAAAGGGACTGGTTAATCACTGGTTTGATCCCATTTTTGCCTGGTCTGGCCTACATGTGATTCCAGACCAACAAGAATGTGGTTAACTCTTAAATGCCCTCTGAAATAGCCCAGCAAGTCACACAGTTGTGGCAAACCACTAAAAGGTCACAATGGAATGAAAATGGACCAACCACCCGGCATCGATCTCGGCACTGGAAGAGACAATGGTAACCTCAGGCCTGTCGTCCCTGCAAAGTCCTCCTTACCTCTTCTTGTGGTAGTGCTAGCATTGGGAGAGCTGTCCCACAGACAAGCAAAAGCATGACATTGTCATCCTCACGTAATCACACCTTACGATGTCCCAGACACCATCATCACTGTTGCTAGGCATGTCCTGCCTCATCAGCAGGACAGACCGAGCAGAGCTGGAGGCACAGAGGTATACATTCAGGAGGGAGTTGCCCTGAGAGTCCTCAACATTGACTCTGGACCCCATGAAATCTCATGGCCAGGTCAAACACGGGCAAGGAAACCTCCTGCCAATTCGTTTGGAATCTAGCCATTGACCAGAGGCCAGTTATCTAAGGTGCCACCTTCCCCTTGCCCATCACTTTGGCTTGAGGTGATCTTGCAACATAGAATCATAGAACCTACAGAGCAGAAGGAGGCCATTTGCCCATCGAGCCTGCACTGACAACAATCCCACCCAGGTCCCATCCCCATAACCCCACATATTTGCCCTCCTAATCTCCCTGATGCTAAGGGGCAATTTATCATGGCCAATTAACCTAACCCGCACATCTTTGGACTGTGGGAGGAAACCAGAGCACCCGGAGGAAACCAGGGACATGGGGAGAACATGCAAACTGCACACAGCCAGTGACCTGAGGCTGGAATTGAACCCGGGTCCCTGGCGCTGGGAGGCAGCAGAGCTAACCACTGTGCCACCATGCCGCCCCTCATATCTCATGCTTGGTGCCATCTGCTAACTTCTACCAGACACTGATCTTTGCTCTCCTTGACTTTTCTCTCTGTTTGTCCCTGTATCTTGCTGCTAAGAACTGTTCCTTTGATGTGCACAAGAGAGGAGACACAGAGAAAAGAAACAACCTCACACTAGGGGCGGCACGGTAGCACAGTGGTTAGCACTGCTGCTTCACAGCTCCAGGGTCCCGGGTTCGATTCCCGGCTCGGGTCACTGTCTGTGTGGAGTTTGCACATTCTCCTCGTGTCTGCGTGGGTTTCCTCCGGGTGCTCCGGTTTCCTCCCACAGTCCAAAGATGTGCGGGTTAGGTTGATTGGCCATGTTAAATTGCCCCTTAGTGTCCTGGGATGCGTAGGTTAGAGGGATTAGCGGGTAAATATGTGGGGGTAGGGCCTGGGTGGGATTGTGGTCGGTGCAGACTCGATGGGCCGAATGGCCTCCTTCTGCACTGTAGGGTTTCTATGATTTCTATGATTTCTATTCCTGGATAAAAGCAAATTACTGCGGAGGCTGGAATCGGAAACCTTTGACAAAGGATCATCTGGACTCGAAACATCAGCTCTTTTCTCTCCTTACAGATGCTGCCAGACCTGCTGAGATGTTCCAGCATTTTCTCTTTTGGTCTCACACTATTCCTCCCAATTCTATAATATTCTCAACAATATCAATTCTTACGTAGGGAAGAACATCATGATAGGTCATTCTTGAGAATGTTAACGAGAATCATACTACATCCGGCACAGTATGTGCTTGAGATTGGGACTGGTCAGTTTCACATTGTGCTCAAAACCATTGAATCGATAAGATTATTCTCTGAAAGTGACTCCCCCCTGGACAATGAGGATTTATAGCACAGAAGTCAATTTCCCTCTTGTGTCTGCGTGACACTTCATCAGAATGAAGCAATGCTAATTCCACAGTCCCACATTTTAATCATAATCTTGTCCCCATCCCTGCTTCAAAAACTTATCTAATTCCCCCTTAAAAGGATGTCTCTACCTCAGCCATTCCCTTTGGCAAACTATTCCATGCTTCAACGGCTCTTTGTAAAGGGAATTCTCCTTCCAATCCCTCCTCACTTCCTTAACAGCAATCTTAAATTGATTGCCCATTACCATCTGCACTGCAGGCAGAGAAAATGCTCTTTCTGTTTTCATTAGAAAACTCTTCAGCATCTTAACAAACTTGATTTAAATCTTCTCTTTGAATTCTCCGCTCCGGAGAGATAGTTCAGGTGTTCCGGTTCACTGCTGCAGATTTACATTCCTGGTATCATCCAGGCCCTTCTCAGGGAATGTTCACAGGTGTTATGGGAAAGTCCAAGCAGTAAAAGTTGGCCCTGACCCTCAAGAGGAAGTTGGGTACGGCTTTGTGAAAATCACACCCAAAATTGCATCCATTGTGCCTGGGTTTTTCCTCAGGCTCATTTGGATGCCATTGAGCTCACAATCTGCCATGAAACATTGAATCATAGAATCCCTACAGTGCAGAAGGAGACCATTCAGCCCATTGAGTCTGCACCAACCACAATCCCATCCAGGCCCTATTCCTGTAACCCCACATATTTACCCTTGACACTAGGGCCAATTTAGCATGGCCAATATACCTAATCCGCACATCTTTGGAGTGTGGGAGGAAACCGGAGCACCCGGAGGAAACCTGCGCAGACACGGGGAGAATGTGCAAACTCCACACAGACAGTGACCCGAGCCGGGAATTGAACCTGGACCCTGGCACAGCACAGCAGCGCTAACCACTGTGCCACCAGGGCCGCTCCAATCAATGGGCAGGATTTTCCGGTCTCGACACAGGCAGGCATCATCACGGGCAGGACAGAAACATTTTGACAGCTGTTGGGGGCGACCGTACCAGAATTTAGCAAAGTGTCAGTTCCAGTGAGAAAAATGGAGTGAATCCCACCAATGGCCGCAGTGTAATTTTGAACCAGATCTTGAGCCTCATTGACAAAAGTCTTTGTGGCCACAAGAATCACGCCATGCCTGTGGCGACCTCCCTCTGTTTAAAAGTTTATTTATTATTGTCACAAGTAGGCTGACATTCACACTGCAATGACGTTACTGTGAAAATCCCCTAGTCACCACACTCCGGCGCCTGTTCGGGTACACTGAGGGAGAATTTAGCATGGTCAATGCACCTAACCAGCACATCTTCCGGACTGTGGGAGGAAACCGGAGCACCCGGAGGAAACCCACGCAGACACGGGGAGAATGTGTAGACTCTGCACAGACAGTGACCCAAGCCGGGAATCGAACCCGGGTCCCTGGTGCTGTGAGGGAGCAGCGCTAACCGCTGTGCCACCGTGCTACCCCACATGGTCATTCACCCGCCATGGCCGCACTTAGTCTTTTCCGAGGTTTACAGGTAAAGCAATTGAATATAAAT
The DNA here is from genome assembly GCF_964213995.1 of Mustelus asterias. NCBI lineage: Eukaryota > Metazoa > Chordata > Chondrichthyes > Carcharhiniformes > Triakidae > Mustelus > Mustelus asterias. The sequence goes on from NC_135817.1 coordinate 81,129,638, forward strand.
TGTCTGTGCCATTGGTGGTAGTGTCCTCAGCTGCCTAGACCCATCCTCTGGAATACCCTCCCGAAACCACTCTGCTCCTTTCCCTCTCCGTCTTCCTTTACAATGTTCCATCAAACCTAGCTCTTCGACTCAGCTCTTCACAAATATCATGTATTTAATTTTGCTTTATAATGTCTCTGTGAAACACCTTGGCCACTTTATTACAATAAGATAGCAATATCTGTAGGTATATAAGATGTTGAGAGGCATAGATTGGGTGGACTCTCAGAGGCTTTTTCCCAGGGTGGAAATGGCTGCTACAAGAGGACACAGGTTTAAGGTGCTGAGGGGTAGGTACAGGGGAAATGTTGGGAGGAAGTTTTTCACACAGAGGGTGGTGGGCGAGTGGAATCGGCTGCTGTCAGTGGTGGTGGAGGCAAACTCAATCGGGTCTTTTAAGAAACTCCTGGATGAGTACATGGGACTTAATAGAATGGAGGGTTATAGGTAGGTCTAAAAGGTAGGGATATGTTTGGCACAACTTGTGGGGCCGAAGGGCCTGTTTTGTGCTGTAGTTTTCTATGTTTCTATGTTTCTATATAAATAGAGTCATAGAGGTTTATAGCATGGAAACAGGCCCTTCAGCCCAACTTGTCCATGCCGCCCTTCTTTTTAAACCCCTAATCTAGTCCCAATTGCCCACATTTGGCCCATATCCCTCTATACCCATCTTACCAATGTCATTTCTAGAAGCTTTTTAAAATACAAAATTGTACCCGCCTCTACTACTACCTCTGGCAACTTGTTCCAGACACTCACCGCTCTCTGTGTGAAAGAATTGTCCCTCTGGACCCTTTTGTATCTCTCCCCTCTCACCTTAAACCTATGCCCTCTAGTTTTAGTCTCCCCTACCTTTGGGAAAAGATGTTGACTATCTAACTGATCTATGCCCCTCATTATTTTATAGACCTCTATAAATGTAAATCATTGTTGCGTAGATTCCCCTTTCTTAGATGATGGTCATCCAGATTCGAAATGTTGGTTCTATTCTCTCTCCACAGATGCTGTCAGACCTGCTGAGATTTTCCAGCATCTTCTGTTTCTGTTTCAGGTTCCAGCATCCGCGGTATTTTGCTTTTATCTTTTCTTAGCTTTAGTGAGTGGCTGAGAATTTCCATGGAGTTTATCCCAGCCTGCCCCCGCAATTCTGTTGGAAATGCAGTGGAAACCCTCTTTACACGGGTAAATGGGAGAACTTTTCCAATTCATATCTGCGGCTGGGTTGTCATTAAGGGGTTTAAGAGCTTTTCATCAATGATGCCCGAGCTTCAGAGTATCCTCCCATTTGATAGAAAAGCTTCACTCCCTTTGTAGAGTCAGGTGCTGGGATTTTACCACCCCGGGAATCAGAGCGGGCGAGGGGCGGACAATTGGAAGGTCCGTTGACCTCAGGCTGAATTTTACAGTTCCAGGATGAATGAGGACGTAAAAACCTATTCATAGAGTCATATCCCTCTGAACATTTCCCATCCATGTACCTGCCTAAATGTATTTTAAATGTTGTAATTGCACACCCCTCTACCACCTTTTGTGCTGCTACCCCCTTTTTACTGGGGGAAATTGACTAAACAAAGCTGACATTTCTCACGCCAAAGGCTGATTAACATTCAGAATGTTGGTGATTTGAAAAGTGCATGAACGAAAATAAATTCAACATTGCAGCAACCTTCCCTGCAGTGAGCAGGCTGCTCTGGCCAGGAGATTGCTTTCCCCACCATACCGGTGGATGTTGATTGCAGGTCCCCTCGGTGGATGTGTTGGGACCTGGAGGCTGAGTGAGTGCCAGACATCTGAGATCCGAAATGGACCCATCCTTCTTTTCTCTGCCTGCGCTTTCCTTCCTTCACCGGGTACGCAACCAGCTCTCGGAAGACCCAGTGGAACAACCATGCTGAGCGCGTGCCCTTGCCGAGGAGGGAACTGCTGGTAGCTGCAGTGTGATGGGAGAAGGAATCTTGTATTGCCAAAAGGCAGCAGTAGGAGGTCATGTTGCTCTGACAGCGCGCAGACTGCAGGGAAGGAGAACAGCACAAATTCAAACTTGCCACTGTGTGTTCCTATCTGTCAATCACAGCACTAAAAATCCATGTTTTCTCAGCCAGATTACAAAAAACCCTGAAATATCCATCAAATACCCGGAGGGTGTTTAGAATGTGGAGCTCACTACCTCATGAGGCAGTTCAGGCGAATAGCACAGATTCATTTCGAGGGGGAGTCGATGGGGCGAATTTTACCGTCCCACCCGCCATGGGAATCGGAGCTGGCGAGGGACAGACCATGGAAATGTCCATTCACCTCAGGCGGGATTTTCTGCTTTTGGGAAGGCTGGAAAATCCCGCCCCATGAGTTCATGGGGGACTAGAAGGACAAGTGATAAAGTTCAATGAAGTGAAAGTATTCGGAGTGGCATAATTGCCAGCAAACGGCCGGTGTTTGGGGGGGGGGGGGGGGGGGAGGGGGTGGGAGGGTGTCAGTGGTGTAGTAGTATTGTTGCTGGGCTAGTAATCCAGAGATCATTGGTAATGCTGTGGGAACTCACATTCGAAACCCACCATGGCAAATGGTGAAATTTGAATTCAATAAAATGATGACCATGAAAACATTGCAATAAAAACCCATCTGGTTCACTAATGTCCTGAGTTCAGTAATATTGTGAATGTACTGAAATAAGAATCATTGAAATTTGCACTGATGAGGCCTGTAGAGGTTCCTTGGGTGGCTTCCACACACCAATGGCGTTCTTCCCCCATCCAAGAAAATACTGTCATTTTTTGACTCCAGAATGTGGAGTCTATGACGCAGGGTAGCGGGGCAGTGGGGTGGCGGGGGGCAGGCAAAGAGTCGACGGCTTAACTTGATCGCCCTAACATTTAACAGGCGGTCATTTTGTGGCTCATATCATGACTTATGGATTTTGACATCATCCCTAAGGAATGTCCATATGAAAGGTGCTATCTAAATGCAAGGTGCTATTGTTACAGTGCAGGAAAGAAATAAGGGGTTTTCTTCGCGCTTAGGCAAAATCAGGAGTAAACAATGTCCATGCGACAGATATGCCCAATCCCATGATCCCCTGCAAGCACATTCTGAAGGGAAACGAGGAGCCATTTTGTTCTGTGCTCCCACATCAGCAACAGCTGTTGAGGCAGCTCTGAATCATTTAGCATGGAGTCCTGCAGCGAACAGAAAAAAAGAGTGTGGGCTGCATTCAATATCAAGTCCCAGACATGAATTAAATTTGGTTAATTAATAACTGTCATGAGACCATGAGCGAAGTCGGTATAATTCAAACAAGGAACAGTTTAGTGAACACTGTAACAGGTGTACAGTCAGGGAGGGGGGGGATGGCGGGGGTGGTGGGGGTGGGGGTGGGGGGGGGGGGAGGAGCGGGGGGGAGGGGGAGGGAGGGATGGTGGGGGGGAAGGTGGGGGTGCTGCCAGGCAGGGGTTGCTGCCCTCTGTGCAGTTGACAAAGTCTGCAGTGTGCATCAGTGCAAAAGGTGAAATCAAAATCTAATTTCAGTAAATAAAAAAGTCAAAATAGAAAGGCTTCTCTCATTTGTCAATTTGTCTCATGGTTCATTCCATGTCTTATGTTTCCAATCAATCAGACTGATTGAGAAAAGTACAGTGTTTTAAAGTTTACTTATTAGTGTCACAAGAAACAATGAAGTTAGTGTGAAAATCCCCTAGTCACCGCACTTCGGCGCCTGTTTGGCTACACTGAGAGAGAATCTAGCATGGCCAATCAAACCTAGCCAGACTGTGGGAAGAAACCCATGCAGACATGGGGAGAACGTGCAGATTCCACGCAGACAGCGACTCAACCCAGGAATCGAACCCTGGTCCCGAGTGCTTTCAGGCAGCAATGCTAACCACTGTGCCAGCGTGCTGCCCACATTGCATGGTGATTGCATTGTGTGATCATAAAGTAGGCTTGTGTGTGTGTGTGTCTGTTGTGCATTCTCCCCGTGTCTGCGTGGGTTTCCTCTGGGTGCTCCGGTTTCCTCCCCCAATCCAAAGATGTGTGGGTTATGTGGATTGGCCACACTAAATTGCCCCTTTGTGTCAGGGGGACTAGCTAGGGTAAATGCATGTGATTTCAGGGATAGGGCCTGGGTGGGATTGTGGTCGGTGCAGACTCAATGGGCCAAATGGCCACCTTCTGCACTGGAGGGATTCTATGGATTCTATATCTTGGGATACGAAGGGGCAATTTAACATGGCCGATGCACCTATATTTGGACTGTGGGAGGAAACCGGAGCACCTGGAGGAAAGCCACGCAGACACAGGGAGAATGTGCAAACTCCACACAGTCCCCTGAGGCTGGAATTGAATTCAAGTCCTGGAGCTGTGAGGCAGCAGTGCTAACCACTGTGCCACCGTGCCAGTGGTTCTTACATGTACCTGCTCTGGATCAGCTAACAAGCAATGTGGATGGAAGGAATTAAGCCACAGGAATTGAGCCCCAGTGTCCTGTATCTCAGGATACTGTGGGAGGCTAGGGAGGAAATTGCAGGTCCCCTAGCAGAGATATTTGTATCATCGATAGTCATAGGTGAGGTGCCTGAAGATTGGAGGGGAGCAAATGTTATGCCTTTGTTCAGGAAGAGCTGCAGGGAAAAGCCTGGGAACTACAAACCAGTGAGCCTAACATCTGTAGTGGGTAAGTTGTCAGAAAGTATTTTGAGAGACAGGATTTACAGGCATTTAGAGACGCAAGGACTGATTAGGGACAGTCAGCATGGCTTTGTGAGTGGAAAATCATGTCTCACAAATTTGATTGAGTTTTTTGAAGAGGTAACGAAGAAGGTAGATGAGGGCAGTACAGTTGATGTTGTCTACATGGACTTTGGCAGGGCCTTTGACAAGGTACCGCATGGTAGGTTGTTGCATAGGGTTAAATCTCACGGAATCCAGGGTGAGGTATCTAAATGGATACAAAATTGGCTTCTTGACAGAAGCCAGAGGGTGGTTGTAGAGAGTTGTTTTTCAAACTGGAGGCCTGTGACCAGCGGTGTGCCTCAGGGACCGGTGCTGTGTCCATTGTTATTTGTCATTTATATCAATGATTCGGATGAGAATTTGGTAGGCATGGTTCGTAAGTTTGCAGATGACACCAAGATTGGTGGCATAGTGGACAGTGAAGGAGGTTATCTAGGATTGCAATGGGATCTTGATCAATTGGACCAGTGGGCTGACAAATGGAGTTTAATTTAGATAAATGCGAGGTGATGCATTTTGGTCGATCGAACCAGAGCAGGACTTACTCAGTTAATGGTAGGGCATTGGGGAGAGTTATAGAACAAAGAGATCTAGGGGTACAGGTTCATAGCTCCTTGAAAGTGGAGTCACAGGTGGACAGAGAAGGCATTCGGCATGCTTGGTTTCATTGGTCAGAACATTGAATACAGGAGTTGGGACGTCTTGTTGAAGTTGTACAAGACATTGGTAAGGCCACACTTGGAATACTGTGTGCAATTCTGGTCACCCTATTATAGAAAGGATATTATTAAACTAGAAAGAGTGCAGAAAAGATTTACTAGGATGCTCCCGGGACTTGATGGTTTGAGTTATAAGGAGAGGCTGGATAGACTGGGACTTTTTTCTCTGGAGCGTAGGAGGCTTCGGGGTGAACTTATAGAGGTCTATAAAATAATGAGGGGCATAGATCAGCTAGATAGTCAATATCTTTTCCCAAAGGTAGGGGAGTATAAAACTAGAGGGCATAGGTTTAAGGTGAGAAGGGAGAGATACAAAAGTGTCCAGAGGGGCAATTTTTTCACACAGAGGGTGGTGAGTGTCTGGAACAAGCTGTCAGAGGTAGTTAGAGGCAGGTACAATTCTGTCTTTTAAAAAGCGTTTAGACAGTTACAGATGGCTACAGAGGGATATGGGCCAAACACGGGCAGTTGGGACTGGCTTAGGGGTTAGAAAAAGGTCGGCATGGACAAGTTGGGCCGAAGGGCCTGTTTCCATGCTGTAAACCTCTGTGACTCTATGACTCTATGACCTTGCCTGCTCACACAACACGTGGCTCGGAGGAGGGAAAGAAAACTCCGAAGAGGGAAAGCAACCAGTGGATGTCTGGATCTGGTTCAGTCTTACTGCCTTCAGACTCCTCATGCTATCAGTGTTGTTTGTTTGAAGCTTGGTCCATAATATTAACAGTTTCTGCACAGTCTACAATCCAGCTGTCTCGGAGATATTGGAATTGCAATATATAACCACTTTTTGGACTGTAAATGGGCTCGTAATTTTGCAAGGAAGCCCAGAGGCTTTCTGTTATGAATGTTCTCTGACAAAAATATTGCAACTTTTCAAAAAAAAAAGCAAAGGCCAGGCAAAAAAAAGACGTCTAATCTCTGGCTACATAATTTAATTCTCAAGAGCCGACAGGTGTGATTTTTGCATCGGAACAACAGTGTGACCTGCGTTCCCAGAATCGCATTCCGGTCAGTGCTCAATCAATGGACACTTCCCCTGGCTTTTTCCACAAAGTTGCTTTAGTAACATTCAAAAATACTGAAATGCAGTGAAAGTTGAAGGAACTCTACTTCAGGAAGTGCCTAGCCATACTCTGCTGGGCTAAAAAGAACACAGAATATTGACAGCACAACTTCTAAGACCCTTGGCCATAATTTTTGAGTTGGAAAGATATAGCATCTTTTATAGCATGTGTTTATATAACACACCTTACAGCACCTTTCACAATCTCGGGACATCTCAAAGTGCTTTACAGACAATTACGCACTTCTGAAGGGTAGCCACTGTTGTAATGTGGGTAATGTGGCAACCAATTTATGCACAGCAAGCTCCCACAAATAGCAATGTAATGAGGACCCAACAATTTGTTCAAGTGATTTTGATTGATGGAAAACTATTGACCAGGACACTGGTGACTATTCCTTGAAGTAAGCCTTGGGGTCTTTTATATTTACCTGAAGACAAATGGGTCCTCATTATGTGGGCGGCACGGTGGCACAGTGGTTAGCACTGCTGCTTCGCAGCGCCAGGGTCCCAGGTTCAATTCCAGCCTTGGGTCACTATCTGTTCGCATGTTCTCCCCGTGTCTATGTGGACTTCCTCCAGGTGCTCTGGTTTCCTACCACAGCCCAAAGATGTTAGGTTAACTGGCCATGCTAGGTTGACCCTCGTGTCAGGGGGATTAGCAGGGTAAACATGTGGGCTGATGGGAATAGGGCCTGGTACAGACTTGATGGATTCAATTTAGTTTTGACTAATCGACACCACCTCAACTCCATCTTTCTGACTTTTTTCCATATTCCTTAATAACCCAACCAAACAGAAACCGATTTCAGTCTCAAAAGTTCCAATTGTCCCCCAGTATCCCATGTGGAGGTTGATGAGCTCCTACAAGTCGAAGGCACCTCAAGTTAGAGAAAGCACTGATGTCCTTTGGGTAACCTTAATTGGCATCACAGTCAAAATGTAATTGGATTTTGTTTATTATTGTCACATGTATTGGTATACAGTGAAAAGTATTATTTCTTGCGCGCTATACAGACAAAACATACTGTTCATAGAATGTATAAGAACATAAGAACTAGGAACAGGAGTAGGTCATTTTGTCCCTCAAGCCTGCTCCACCATTCAATAAGATCATGGCTGATCTTTTCATGGACTCAGCTCCACTTACCCGCCTGTTCACCATGACCCTTGATTCTTTTACTGTTCAAAAATCTATCTTTGCCTTAAAAACATTCAATGAGGTCGCTTCAACTGCTTCACTGGGCAGGGAATTCCACAGATTCACAACCCTTTGGGTGACGTTCCTCCTCAACTCAGTCGTGAATCTGCTCCCCCTTATTTTGAGGCTATGCCCCCTAGTTCTGGTTTCAGAATGAAACCAGAACTAGGGAACATGAAAGGAGAAGGTGCAGAACATAGTGTTACAATCATAACTAGGGTTTAAAGTTTAAAGTTTATTCATTAGTGCCACAAGTAGACTTAACACTGCAGTGGAGTTACTGTGAAAATCACCGAGGCACCACACTCCAGTGCCTGTTCAGAGGGAGAATTTAGCATGTGTAGAGAAAGATCAACTGAATGTAAGCTAAGTCCATTCCATAGTTTGATGGCAGCAGGGAAGAAGCTGTTCTTGAGTCGATTGGTACGTGACCTCATACTTTTGTATGTTTTTCCCAACGGAAGAAGGTGAACGAGAGTATGTCCAGAGTGCATGGGGCCCTTGATTATGCTGGCTGCTTTTCCCAGGCAGTGGGAAGTGTAGACAGAGTCAATGGATGGGAGGCTGGTTTGCGTGATGGACCGGGCTACGTTCACAACCCTTTGTAGTTTCTTGAGGTCTTGGTCAGAGCAGGAGCCATACCAAGCTGGGATACATCTAGAAAGGATGCTTCCTATGGTGCAACTCTAAAAATTGATGAGAATCGTAGTGGACATGTCGAATTTCCTTAGCCTCCTGAGAAATTTTGAAGAGTGTTTTTTTTCCCCTCTCTTCCAGGAGATTGCACAGATTGGGGGTGGGGGCAAGTTTGATGACATCTGTAAGTTGCCCAGCCAGACCTCTTGGCACCAGCCCGAGATGATGGCTGCTCTGTTATAAATGAGCAGTAGGACAGAGGCACTGATGGGCAGCTTACAACGCAGACATGCAGATAACTAGTGTGTGCCTTCAATACTGTGATTCATTTTAGAGGGGCCTGACACACAGAGCTCCTCATCACACAATTGTTATTGAATTTTGAAGGACCTGAAATGAAGGTGTAATGGGTCAACTGAAGTCACTTTACCTGTATTCTTTAGCAAAGTTACTGCACAGTCTTTGAATAAGACCATAAATAGGGGTCATACATATAAGATAGACATTAATAAATGTTAAAAAGAAATTCAGCTGAACCTTTTTGACAAAGGGTGGTCAAAATGCAGATCTCACTATCACATGAAGAGGTTGAGGTAAATAGTATGGATATATTTAAGGGGAACAGCTGCTCCTTATCCACTCTGCCCATGTCCCTCATAATCTTGTTTACCTCAATCAGGTTGCCCCTCAGACTTTTCTGCTCCAGCGGAAACAACCCAAGCCTATCCAATCTCTCTTTATAACTTAAATCTTCCATCCCAGGCAGCATCCTGGTGAAGCTCCTCTGCATCCCGTCCAGTGCAATCACATCCTTCTGATAATTGTTTTAATTGTTTTATCAGTAACAAATTAATCTTTGTCTATCTAACTTCTAAAGGTTTCCCAAATTTAAGATATTTAATTGTTGTCACGACACTTTGCCTTTCCCATTATGCTTCATCGTAGTCCCGTCCGGGAAAGATGAACACAAGCTCGGCAGGGCATAATCTTCCAATTTTCTGGCAATACTGTAGCTGGCTCCATAGCTCAGTGGTTAGAGAGCACTAGCCTTGTAAACCAGGGGTCGCAAATTCGATCCTTGCTGGGGCCTGTCAGTATACTTTATTGAGGCGGTGCAGTGGCACAGTGGTTAGCACTGCTGCCTCACAATGCCAAGGACCCAGGTTCAATTCCAGCCTTAGGTCACTGTCTGTGTGCAGTTTGCACATTGTCCCCATGCCTGCGTGGGTTTCCTCCAGGTGCTCTGGTTTCCTCCCACATTCTGAAAGACCTGCTGGTTAGATGCATTGACCCAAACAGGCGCTGGAGTGTGGCAACTAGGGGAATTTCACAGTAACTTCATTGCAGTGTTAATGTAAGCCTTCCTTGTGACTAGTAAATAAATAAACTTTACTTTAACGATTCCCACAGAGACCGATAACTTTTCAATAAAGGGAGGACCCTCACGATGCCAATGGAAAGAAAATTGCTTGAAACAATTTCACTTTTTAAAACTTTCACTGTAACAAACCAACTAAAATCAATATAATTCAAACCTTAGTTAACTGACGAAGAATATTTCAAACAAAGAAGTAAATTTCACTTTCATTTGTCAATAAAGCAAATCTACACCTCACATAGTTGCAAACACAGTGCTTCCCACACAATTGTGGGGCCACGTGTACTCTCGCGGGGCATGATTTTACTGGTCATTCACGCCGCGCTCCTGCTACAGTGAGGTCGGAGAATTTGGCGCCCAGCCCAATCTCCATTCACTACAGCAGGACGGAAAAATCCCGCTGTACCATTCCAGCCATAGTCTTTCAAACTCAGCCTTCATTTTGTAGGATTTTAAACTCACCATTCAATTGTTTTGGCCCTTTAGTTGTTTTCACCGGTATTCCATCCAAAGTCCACGGACACAGTGACCACTGACAAGGTGCACGCGTACAAACTTTCTCTAACTCAGCCTTAATGGCACAGAATTCCCAGAGACTCCCGACTCCAACCCCTTTTAACATTCTGGTGGGGTCTGGCAATACTAAACAAGCAGAAATGGGTCTTGTTCAATCCACAATCCCTTGTTGTTCCTGTCTTCTGTTCTCTGCTCTTGCCAACTGGTTCACTCGAGGTAGCACAGTCTATGCTCTCTATTCTCAGAGAACTGATTCATCATCAAGATCTCTCCAAAGACTGGCAAGCAGAAAACTATTCCATTATGAGAAAAACTTGCTGTTTTTCCCCTGTCTATGCATGAATTCTCAATGTGTTCTGGACTGCCAAAGAGAAAACACCACCTAACCCAACCCCATTGCAATTCACTTTCTATTTACCCTTTGCTTCTGAGTTCACCCCCCTGCAACCTCTGTCACATGGGCATTCCTTGGATTATGATGTCATAATCAGGGAACCAATTAACATTCTATCAACGCACTCCCAGCCCACTTTGGTCTTAAAGGGACATCACACAAAAATAAAATATAGGCTTTTCCTCGCATATAGGCCACCACCATACCTTCTTTGGAAGAGCAGCAAATAATGAATGAGGATGATACAAATTGCCTGCAACATGACATAGATAGGCGAGCAGAATAGATAGGCAGGTGGCAGATGGAATTTAATATGGAGAAGTTTCCTCGGGTGGATGGAGCTATTACAAGGGGGCATAACTATAGGGTTCATGGTGGGAGATGTAGGAAGGATATCAGAGGTAGGTTCTTTACGCAGAGAGTGGTTGGGGTGTGGAATGGACTGCCTTCAGTGATAGTGGAGTCAGACACTTTAGGAACATTTAAGCGGTTATTGGATAGGCACATGGAGCACACCAGGATGATAGGGAGTGGGATAGCTTGATCTTGGTTTCAGATAAAGCTTGGCACAACATCGTGGGCCGAAGGGCCTGTTCTGTGCTGTACTGTTCTAAGTGTGAGGTGATGCATGTTGGCAGAAGGGATAGGGAGGGGTAATATAAACTGAATGGTAGCGTGCAGGAGGGTGTAGGAAGAGAGTGAGTCTGAGGGTACATCGATCTTTGAAGGTGGCAGGATATATTGTGAGACTGGTTAGGAAAGCATATGTGGCCTTGAAGGAAATAAATCTACAGGGCTGCACGGATTGACTCGGGATCGATTACTCTGCAGTGAGTCGGTATGGACTTGATGGACCGAATGGCCTCCTTGTGAACCTTAAGTGACTCTAATTTTTGGAGTACAATAATACGTTCAGGTGCTTTGAAGGAAGGTTGGGAGGTCAGACAGGGGCAAGGGCAAACAGGTCGAGGGATTGGTGTTTTGAGTAGAGGAGGTGACGTGGGCAGATTTAAAGGGGAAGGGGGGGAACAACACCTGAAGAGAGAGAACTGTTGACAACATCAGCAAACGTGGGGAGCAGGAGGAGACGCGGGGAGGTCAGCAGTAGTGAGAGCAGGTGGTGAATCTCAAACACAAGATGAGCTTGGAAAGGGCGTGAAACTAGAAAAATATGCGATTTCAGAGCTTAGGCAGGAAATAGCCTTAGAAGAAGTTCAGCCCAATGTGCAAGGGGATGGGGAAGAAGTGGAAAAGTCAGCTAATTGGATGATCTTGATCCTAATGAAAATTACAGGAACATAGGAATTAGGAGCAGAAGGAAGCAAATTCAACCCTTCGAGCCTGCTCCGCCATTCAATTAGATCATGGCTGATCTCTCCCTGGTCTCAAATCCACCTCCCCACCTGTTCCCCATAATCCCCTTATCCCTTTTTTATTCAAAATATATCTATCCCCTTCTTGAAACCATTTAATAATTCAGACTCCACCGCGCTATAGGTCAGCGTGTTCCACAAGTTCCTTTTCATCTCAGTTTTAAATCCACTGCCTCTCAACCTATACCTGTGACCTCTTGTTCTAGATTTCCCCATAAGAGGAAACATTTGGTCTACATTTACTTTATCAATCCTTTTTAAAATTTTATATACCTCGATCAGATTCCCTCTCATCCTTCTAAACTCCAGCGAGTACAAGCCCAAACTGTTTAAACTCTCCTCATACATCAACCCTTTCATCCCCAGTATCAAGTTGGTGAACCTCCTCTGAAATGGCTCCAATGCCACCACATCCTTCCTCAAATAAGGAGACCAAAACTGGACACAGTACTCCAGATGTGGTCTCACCAACACCCTGTACAATTGCGATGATGTGGAGATGCCGGCGTTGGACTGGGGTGGGCACAGTAAGAAGTCTCACAACACCAGGTTAAAGTCCAACAGGTTTATTTGGTATCACATCATGATACCAAATAAACCTGTTGGACTACAAACTGGTGTTGTGAGACTTCTTACTGTTTGGAGCGCCAGTCCTTCATCAGGAGAGTGGAAATAATGAGTTGGGTTCACAAACAGGGCATTTATAGACAAAGACTCAGTTGCAAGATAATGGTTGGAATGTGAGTCTTTACAGGTAATCAAGTCTTTACAGATACAGACAATACGAGTGGAGAGCGGTTTAATCACAGGTTAAAGAGATGTGAATTGTCTCCAGCCAGGACAGTTAGTAGGATTTTGCAAACCCAGGCCAAATGGTGGGGGGTTACACGTAGTGTGACATGAACCCAAATGGAGTTTGGCAGCCCAAACTGCCAGCGCTCCGAAAGCTCGTGATACCAAATAAACCTGTTGGACTTTAACCTGATGTTGTGAGACTGCTTACTATACAATTGCAACAACACTTCTCTACTTTTATACTCCTCTCCCTTTGCAATAAATGTTAACATTCCATTTGCCTTTTTTATTATACGCTGCACCTGCATAGCGACTGTCTGCGATTCATATTTTATGAAGTCAATGAGCTCTTTGCACTTATGACTGGAGTTGAGGGTGAAGGAGACAAGGGAGAAAGATTTAAGAAGTTGGCTTGCAGTGGAGAATAGAAGCCAGATGACCCTGGAATAATACACAGTTTGACAGTCGAGAACAGGAACTGATGAACCAGTTGTCCATCAGTCCATTCATGGCTGTACTCCTTGGACCTAAGGGAGCAGGTACAAGGATTGTAATGCTAAAAAAGTATCAGTTAATGAAGTAGATCGGAAAGAATATGTGGAGTGAGATACATGGGAAATGCCTGGAAATCAATTACAGGAAAAACTTTGGAAAGCTGCAAGTATTATATAGGGAATAGTGTAACAGGGAATTAATTAACTAGAAAATAACAGACACCTGGGAATGAGAACAGACTAGTATATAAACAAGCGCATTCAGGTTGTTTATGAATAGAGCAAGGTATACCTAGAAATAAGTTGTTGTTTGAAATCTAATCGATGGGCGGGATTTTATGGCCTTGCTCGTAAAATCCTGCCCGAGATCAACGGACCTTCCCATGCTCCGTCCCTCGCCCATTCCAATTCCCGTGACAGGCAGGCCAGTAAAATTCTAGCCAATGTGTTTAAATGGTTCCCATTGTATTGTCAGACATATGAAATCCAGACTCGTGGATTTATGGAGTGCAATTCAAAATTGACTCCTCACCTGAGAAGAAAATGGAGATTGGACACTTTGGTTTTTAAAAAATGGAGTTGAGAGGGGAGGTGACCTTTCCTTCCCTGTCAATGTGCATAGAACTATACCAGACGCTGGAGCTAATCTTCATATCTGGACAAGACATTGAAATGCAAAGAAATATTTGAGCCAACCGATCTTTCCTGTGGTTAATGGCTAAACCCCTCCAGATAATTAAAGGAAATGATTCAGAATAATTCTTGAGGACATTTCAGCTTTGGACTGAGTGGAACTCCAAAAAGAAACTTTATGAAACTGGGACCCTATTGTATATCAATAGCCTGGTCCTTAAAAGAAGTGGCAGCAGAGATAGGGGAGACATTGGTTATAATATTCCAAACTTCCCGGGATTCTGGAAAAGTTCCAGAAAAAGGATTGGGAAGAGGCTAATGTATCTCGATGGGACCTCCACATGTTTTGGGGCGGCACGGTGGCACAGTGGTTAGCACTGCTGCCTCACAGCACCAGGGACCCAGGTTCAGTTCCGGCTTTGGGTGACTGTGTGGAGTTTGCACGTTCTCCCCGTGTCTGCGTGGGCTTCCTCCGAGTGCTCCAGCTTCCTCCCACAGTCCAAAGATATGTGGGTTAGGTGGATTGGCTGTGCTGAATTGCCCCTTAGTGTCAGGGGATTAATTAGGGTAAATGCATGGGGTTATGGGGATAGGGCATGGGTGGGATTGTGGTCGGTGCAAACCTGATGGGCTGAATGGCCTCCTTCTGCACCGTAGGATTCTATGAACACCCCTGTTCAAAAAGGGAGAAAGGCAGAATGTAGGAAACTGTCGGCCAGTTAGTTTAATGTCCTAGTGTTCAGAAACTTGGAATTTATTATTAAGGAAGTAGTAACATTTGGAAAGTCAAAATGCAATCCATCAGAGTCAGCATGGTTTTATGAAGATTAAATCATGTCTGACTAATTTGCTAGAGTTCTTCATAGAGGTAACAAGCAAAGTGGATAATGGGGATCCTGTAGATGTCGTATATCTGGATTTTCAGAGAGGCTTTTGATTATGTGTTGCACAAAAGGTTAATACACAAGGTAAACTCCCACGGGGTTGGGAGTAATATATTAGCTTGTTTCAAGGATTGGCTAGCCAACAGAAAGCAGAGAGTTGGGATAAATTAGTATTTTTCTCGTTGGCAAGATATAAATAGTGGAATGCCTCAGGGTTCAGTCCTTGGGCCCCAATTATTTACAATCTATATTAAAGACTTGGATACAGGAATAGAATGTAGTATTGCCAAATTTGCAGATGACCCAAAAATAGGTGGGAAAGCAAATTGCAACGAGGAAATAAAAAATTTATTATCAGATATGGATAGGTTCAGTGAGTGGGCCAAACTCTGGCAGATGGAATTTAACATGGATATGTGTGAGGTAATCCATTTTGGTCAGAGGAATAAAAAGGCAACTTATTATCTAAATGGAGAGAAACTTCAAAATGCATCAAAGCAGAGTGTGTCCTCGTGCGTGAATCGCAGGAAGTTAGTATGTAGGTGTAGCAGGTAATAATGGAGGCAAATGGGATTTTGGCATTCATTGCTACTGGAATAGAGTATCAAAGTAGGGAGGTGCTGTTGTAACTGCATAGCCATGATGTGGAGATGCCGGCGTTGGACTAGGGTAAACACAGTAAGAAGTCTCACAACACCAGGTTAACGTCCAACAGGTTTATTTGTTGGCAAAAGCCACTAGCTAGCGAAGCACTGCTGCTTCATCAGGTGAGTCGACCTGAAGAAGGAGCAGCGCTTCGAAAGCTAGTGGCTTTTGTTACCAAATAAACCTGTTGGACTTTAACCTGGTGTTGTGAGACTTCTTACTGTAACTGTATAGGGCATTGGGGAAACCGTATCCGGAGTTTTGGTCCCTTACTTGAGGAAGGACGTAAAGGCAATTGAGACATTTCAGAGAAGGTTCACAAGATTGATTCCAGAAATGAGGTGTTTGTCTTAAAAAGAGAGATTGAGCAGTTTAGGCCAATATGCCTAGAAGAATGAGCGGAGATCTAATTGAGGTATATGAGTCGATAAAGGGGATTGACAGGGTAGATGTAGCAAGGATGTTTCCATTGCTGGACATTCTAGAATGAGAGGCCATGTTTTAGGCTAAGGGTTGTCTGATGTAAAAGAGAAAAGGGAAGGAATTACTTCACTCAAAAGGTCATAAATTCTCCTCCTCAGAGTGCAGTGGATGCCAATAAACAAATTTAAGGAGGAGATAGATAGGTTTTTAATTAATGATGGGATAAAGGGTTATGGGGAGCGGGCAGCAAGGTGGAGATGAGGCCGAGATTAGATCAGCCATGATCGTATTGAATGGTGGAGCAGGCTAGAGGGGTTGAATGGCCTACTCCTGCTCCTAGTTCTTATGTCAGCAACCATATGTGAGGATAATGGACAGAAGCACTCTGATGACCGGAGAGAAATTAAGTTTTCATATCAGGATATTTAATAAGGCAATTTTAGGAGTAAAGAGACCAGCAAAGGAACAAGACCTTGCCTAACCATCAACAGGCAGAAAATTAATGTTGGTCTAGAATTTTCCATCTGAGGAATTGAACCTGGCTTTTGCTGTAGGGTTTGACTGCACCACGACTGGGGTAGAACAAGGGAGAACTGTTACTTCAAGCAGCAAACCACAGAAAATTCATCTCACTAAATCTCCAGACTGTTCTTCATTGGACCACAAATAAATTACATATTTTTAAAATTTATTCTTTCATGGAATGTGGACATCACTGGCTGGGCCAGAGTTTATTACCCATGAGAAGGTGGTGGTGAGCCACCTTCTTGAAATGATGCAATCCAGGTGCAGTGACTTCCATGTTTCAAGATTTAATCTTGGAGAAAGCAAGCGTGACAAAGAGCTGTAAAATTTTAAGACCTAAGTGCATGCTACATCTTTGCAACCACTGTCTTTGTCTGGAAATATGTATGTGTACGTGTGTGTGTGTGTGTGTGTGTGTGTGTATGAGTGTGTGTGTGTGTGTGTGTGTGTATGAGTGTGTGTGTGTGTGTGTGTATGAGTGTGTGTGTGTGTGTGTGTACATGTGTGTGTGTGCACGTGTGTGTGTGTGCGCGTGTGTGTGCATGGCGTACGTGTATGTGTGTGTGTGTGGATAACTGTGTGTGTGTGAGTGTGTACGTGTGTGTGTGCGTGCGTGCGTGTGTGAATGTGTGCACGTGCGTGTGCGTGTGTATGCTTCGTACGCGTGCATATGAAAGTGTATGAGTGTGGAGAAAGACTGCAGAATACTGCAGTTCAAAGGGATTTGGAGATCCTTGTGCATAAATCACAGAAAGCTCGCACGCAAGTTCAGCAGGTAATAGAATCATAAAATCATAAAATCCCTACAGTGCAGAAAGAGGCCATTCGGCCCGTCGAGTCTACACCGACCACAATCCCACCCAGGCCCTATTCCCGTAACCCCACATATTTGCCCTACTAATCCCCCTAATACTAAGGGTCAATTTAGCAGGGCCAATCAACCTGACCCGCATATCTTTGGACTGTGGGAGGAAACCAGAGCACCTGGAAGGAACCCACACAGACACGGAGGGAATGTGCAAACCCCACACAGTGACCCAAGACCGAGTTTGGACCCGGGTCCCTGGCATTGTGAGGGAGCAGTACTAACCATTGTGCCACCGTGCTGCCCATAAGGAAGGCAAATGGAATGTTGGCCTTTATTTCAAATGGAATGGGAGTATAAAAATAGAGAAGTCTTGCTAAAACTATACAAGGCACTCGTTAGGCCATGCCTGGAATACTGTGAACAGTTTTGCACCCTTTATCTAAGATATACTATTATTGGAGGCAGTCCAGAGAAGGTTCACTGGATTGATCCTGGAAATGGAAGGATTTTCTGATGAAGGGACGTTGAGTAAGTTGGAAATGTACTCAATGGAGTTTAGAAGAATGAGAGGTGACCTTGTTGAGATATATCAGATTCTCAGGAGGTTTGATAGGGTCGATCCTGAGAGGTCGTTTCCCTTTGTGGGAGAATCTAGGACCAGAGGCATAATCTGAGACTAAGGGGGTTGCCCATTTAAGACAGAGATGAGAAGAAATTTCTTCTCTCAGAGGGTGGTGAATCTGTGGAACTCTTTACCGCAGAGGGCTGTAGAGGCTGGGTCATTAGTGTGTTCAAGGCTGAGAGAGACAGATTTTTAATCAGGAAGGGAATCAAGGGTTATGGGGATAAGGTGGGAGTTGAGGATTATCAGATCAGCCATGATCTCATTGAATGACGGAGAAGACTTGATGGGCCAAATGGCCTAATTCTGCTCCTATGTCTGATGGTCATATGGTCTTATGCAGTATCAAATACAGCAGGGTGTTGAATTATAAATTTTTACCCTTCTTTTTAAAACAGACGAGTAAATCTGTTGTTTGTCTGAGTTTAATAGATATCGTACAGAGAGGACTCTTTGAAAACACATCTGAGTTCGGTTAGTCGAGAGATAAGATAAGGGGGTATATAAAATAGTGGATTCTCAGCACTGAATCAAGGCAGGAATCAAGCAGGCGGCACAGTGACACAGTGGTTGGCACTGCTGCCTCACAGCACCAGGGACCCGGGTTCGATTCCGGCCTCGGGTCACTGTCTGTGTGGAGTCTGCACATTCTCCCCGTGTCTGCATGGGTTTCCTCCGGGTGCTCTGGTTTTCTCCCACAGTAGAAAGATGTGTGGGTTAGGCCATGCTAAATTGTCCCTAGTGTCAGGGGGATTAGCAGGGGAAATATATGAGGCACAGGGTTAGGGCCGGGGTGGGATCATTGTCGGTGATGGGCCGAATGGCTTCCTTTTACACTGTCGGGATTCTATGAATCTAATCGAAGGTGTCAGGTGATTGCTGATTGATATTAAGTTTTCAGCTGGAATTCAATGATGGAGGAGTGTGATGACAGCACGGGGGGGAATTTTTCCAACTCTCCCCCTGCCACGGGAATCGTAGCGGGTGCGGGGCGGCGGGGGGGGGGGGGGGGGGGGCAGACCATGCAAAGGTTTTGGAGTGAGCGAGGCTGGAAAATCCCGCCCCACGACTCAGCGGGAAGCTAAAATATCAAAGGAGTTTTCTCGTGAATCCTGAAGTGAGGTTAAATCCTTGAGCTATTTCTTTCGTAAGTTTTTGCAAAACTTTCTGCTTTGTCTGCGCGCATCCTATTGCCCCTTCAGGTTAAAGGTGAGGAGGAACAAGTGAGGGTCACTTGGCTCACTTAGCAAGTCCGATTCACCCTGTCAGAGACTGTCATCAGCCTACCCTGAGGGTGGCAATTTATCACGGTTAAACTGACAAGTGGATGTCATTTTGGTGAAGATTGTTGCAAACCCCTTGAAGGAATTCAGTGTCACCTTCCCCATCAACTGCCAGGCTTCTTGACATTGAACAGGCGCTGTACAGAAGACTTCTACAATGGCAAACCCAAGCAATAGTCAGGTCCAGTTCCAGATAACACTCCAGAGTCCCACTCTCTCACTGCACGTTACAGAGCAAGGGACTCTCCGATTTCCTTCACGCCACCACTGCTGCCAGCGAGAATGGAGAATTTGGGGCTCAGCCACGACCCGATTCACTGCAGCAGGACTGGAAAATCCTAGCCTTGGGCAAGGTCGGAAATGTATCCATCAGGCGATGCCCATTGAACCATCGTTAAGAGATGTGTTACTCGTTTGGAACCAGATTGTTCAGCGAAGAATGATAATTTGAACAACTGAGGCTCATCCCTCCAATAAAGAAATTAACCTTTGACAGTATACCACCCATTTTTGTAAGTCATTTAGTTCTGTGCTACTCTGTGCACGATGAATTGTGGTTCGCACTGCTGCCTCACAGTGTCAGGGGCCCGGGTTAAATTCTGGCCTCATGTGACTTTGTGGAGTTTGCACATTCGCCCCGTGTCTGTGTGGGTTTCCTCCGGGTGCTCCGGTTTCCTCCCACAGTCCAAAAGATGAGCAAGTGAGGTGGATTGGCCATGCTACATTGCTGCTTTGTATCAGGGAGGCTAGCAAGGGTAAATACGTGGGGCGTTGGGGATAGGGCCTGGATGAAATTGCTGCCAGTGCAGGCTCGATGGGCCAAATGGCCTCTTACTGCACTGTAGGGATTCTATGACTCTATAATCCAAGGAGATTGATTCCTCCGTTGAAAGGTTTGTCCAATGAGGAGAAATTGGGCAGAATGAGTTTATGGTTCTAATGTTGAGAAGAAAGAGAGGGGATCTTATTGTAACATGTACGTTTCTGTCAGGATAGAGGCTAAGAGGTTGTTTCCCTCAGCTGGCCTAGCCAGTGATGTCCACGATCTGTGAATGATTACATTAACAATATATTGCAATCCTGTAATTTTTTTGCGATCCACTGAAGGACAGAGATTGGCGGTTTAGAGAGATTTACCCTGTGTGGTATATTGCCTGCAGGAGCAATCTTCTCTTGTTCCACTTCAGTCTCGGCCAAACAAAGCAAAAATCTGGTTCGTTTCCTCAGATAGATAGGTAAAGGTCAAACCTTAAGTGGTTACTGTCTCAGATTAAGGGATCTGCCATTTCAGAGCGAGATCAGGAGGGGTTTCTTCACCTGGAGAGTTTTGAATTGCTACTTAAGTGTCAAGGGGACTAGTGGCATTACTGGGATAGGGCCTGGGATTGTGGACAGCGCAGAGTCGATGGGCCGAATGGCCTCCTTTTGCACTGTGGCGATTCTGCGAATATTTGGAATTCTCTGCCTCTGCCGTTGGGTACATTCAAGAATGCGGTTGCTCGGGTTTTGGACATGAACAGAGTCAATAGTGCTGGAGGATTAGCTGTGACCTTATTGAATGGCAGAGTAGGTTCAAGTAGCCATATCTCCTACTCCTGCATTCATGGATGGGTTTTTGCAGCATGTTTTGCGACGGTGAAAGTGGCCCGCCATTGGATGACGGGATCTTCCAGTCCCACCTCTGTCAATAGGTTTCCCCTTGTTCACATTCTCCACCGTGGGTAACCCCCTGTACTGGGGGGCGGGGGTGGGGGGGTGGGGGGGGGCGATATCTCCGTTGGCGGCACCAGAAGATCCCGCCATGGAGAACGGTCAGAAAACTTCAGCCTATCTTTTAACAGATTCTTCCAACTATTTCCCGCTCATTGAGAAAATGATTTTCTTTCTTCTTTCTAAATATTATCTGCCCCCGTGTAATACGTACTCACGACCTCGCTCCCAACAACAGATTTGTAGATTGGTTCAAAGTATACAGGCCTTGAATCAGAGTTCCAGAGGCAGCAATCGCTCTCACTAAAAGCAAGATAAGTGGCTCGAAGCTGCCAATTTGAAACTGCAGTGGAATTATCCCGAATAACTTAGGGAATCGTGCCAAATAGAAACTAAATTAAAAAGGAAATCAATCAAAAATCACAAGTCACTTTAGAAAATCATTTTGCCTGCCAATCATTTCTCCCCCAGCCAGGAGCACAGTATAACAAGAGTGTAATTATTCCCCAGACTTGCACGGGGAATCCCTGATTGACCTCTCTGTAGAACTCGTAGGATTTGCGCTCCCTGTGGATTGGTAAGTATCTCACCAGGTGGAGCTCGTATACCGAGTCCTGTATAAAGCAGGCCCCTGAGTGGGTCCATTATTCCATTGTCCCGGTTGGGACCTGTTTGTGTTCAAACCACTGGCTTGCGGTTTTGCTTTGCGTTATTTTGTGCAACAAAGCACTGTTCCTTTCCAGCTGGCTCTTGCAGTATTATGCAGAGCATTGACATTGGTTGATTCCCCGAAATCCCCCATTATACTCTGGTGGTTGCGCAGGGGGTTGGGAGGGGTTGACAGGGTAGAGGTTGCTGAGAGACGGTCCACCATGGCTAGATGTCTGGGACCAAGGGTTGCTATCTTAAATATGAAGAGCCAGCCATTAGGTAATGAGATGCAAAGATATCTCTTCACTTCAGTGTGTTATGAACGTGCGATTCTCTACCCCAGAGACCAGTTGAGTATATTTAAGACTGGGATCGATAGATTTTGGGGTTCGAAGGGAATTAGGAGATCGAGTGGTGTTGAGGTTGAAGATCAGCCCCATGACTTTATTGAATGACAGAGCAGGCTCGAGGGGGTTACATTGCTCCTGTTTCTTATGTTCTTTGGGAGTAGGGAAATAGACCTAGATTCATGGCCAAAAATTAGTTTCTTTTTCTCAATAAAAAGTGTGGAGAATTTCATTTTTATTTTCCCAAGTGTTTTAAATCTAGCTGGAGGGGGATTCTGAATCATTGCATTTCTCCTGATTGTTTGCCGGGCTTGTAAATCACATCTTTCTGCTCCCTCTTCATTTTGGTTCCAAATTCGATTAAAGATATTTTTCTTTGTTGAAATCATTTTTGGGGCTTTAGGGTAATTCTCTTTTTACACTTGAAAACTCCATAAACAATAAATCTTTGAGTGTTTATAAGGTAATCTTGTTTGTTTATGGAAATTTATGCTTATTAAAGACAGTGTCAGTTGGCAACCTCGCTTACGGCGCAGTAACTGATATACGACAGGAATTTAAAGTCGGGAATGAATTGGCAGAAGACAGGAGCTGGGTTGACGGCGTGTGGGATGGAGCAGAAGAGAATGAGGATGGATGCTGGCAAGCGGGAACAAGCAGGAATGATGCCAAGTGGTCCAAAATAAATGTTAAGATCAACTGGGCTTCAATCTCCTTTCTCTCAAGGTCCCTTTGCCCGAGTTCCAACATTGCCCAATGCCCATGAACCCCACTGCCAAGCTTTCCTTTACAATTAATAAAAGCAAATTGCTGCAGATGCTGGAATCTGAAACCAAAAGAGAAAATGCTGGAAAATCTCAGCAGGTCTGGCAGCATCTGTAAGGAGGGAAAAGAGTTGACGTTTCGAGTCCAGATGACCCTTTGTTAAAGCTAAAAGGCATAGAAAGTGGGAGATATTTATACTGCAGGGGGAGGGAATGAAAGATGAGTCATAGCCACAAAAACCAGGGGAAAGGCTGCTAATGGCAGTCCATAGAGAGAATAGAAGGTGTGAATGGCCAAACGGCAGAGAAGCTGAAATCAGAGAGTAAACTGTGACAGGTGGAGATGTGGAGGGGGGGTGGGGGGCGGAGAGAGGTAAAATTTAGAAAATGGGAGAAAGGGGAAGCAAAGGGGGAGAAAAGGTAAGGAAAGAGGGGATAAAGTAGGGGGAAAGAGTGGGGGGAAAAATGAAGAAAGACAATAAAGAAATAAAAGATAGAGAACAGTTAGAATTAAATAAAATGAAAACAATGGGGCCGAGGTGAGATAGAGCTAATCATCTGAAGTCATTGAATTCGATGTTAAGACCGGAAGGCTGTAAAGTTTCTCTTTTGGTTCCTTTACAATTATCCTGATCTCCTGAACCTCCATCTTCCCCGTCAGTTTTCACAACTCCTTTCTAATCCAATATTTTAGAAGTCCAAGGGAGGATTTGCTATTGTAGTTATAAAGCATCTTGTTCTTCAAGTTTATTCATTAGTGTCACAAGTAGGCTTACATTAACAGTGCAATGAAGTTACTGTGAAAATCCCCTAGTCGCCATGCTCCAGCGCCTGTCTGGGTACACTGAGGGCACATTTAGCATGGCCAATGCACCTAACCAGCACATCTTTGGGGGAGGAAACCTATGCAAACACGGGAAGAATGTACAAACTCCACACAGTAATCTAAGCTGGGAATCAAACCTGGGTCCCTGGCGCTGTGATGCAGCAGTGACGCAACCACTGCGACACCATGTTGCCCTTTGTCCTCTGTCAGTCCTTATGTGAACAAACCAATTTTATATTTACTTATTTCTTTTAAAATTACGTGGCACTTATTTAAACTTCTATCCTGCTTTCCTGTAACAGTCCATGTCTAAATGCAGCAAGGCCGAGACAATATCTACACTTGTGCTGACAAGTGACAAATAACATTCACACCGCACAAGTATTAGGCAGTGACCATCTCCAACAAGAGAGAATTCAACCATTGCCTCTTCACATTCAATAGCATTATCATCGCTGAATCCCCCACTATCAACATCCTGGGGGTTACCATTAACGAGAAAGTGAACTGGACTAGCCATATAAATACTGTGGTTACAGAAGCAGCTTTGAAGTTAGGAATTCTACAGCCAGTAACCCACCTCCTAATTCCCCAAGGCCTGTCCACTATCTACAAGACGCAAGTTATGTGTGAGTATGATGGAATATTCTCCAATTGTCTGGATGAGTGCAGCTCCAACAACACTCAAGAAGTTTGACACCATCCAGGACTTAATTGGCATCCGATCCACAAGCATTCACTCCCTCCACCACCAATGCACGATAGCAGCAGTGTGTACCATCTACAAGATGCACTGCAGGAACTCACCAATGTTCTTTAGACAGCGCCTT
This sequence comes from Mustelus asterias, assembly GCF_964213995.1. NCBI lineage: Eukaryota > Metazoa > Chordata > Chondrichthyes > Carcharhiniformes > Triakidae > Mustelus > Mustelus asterias. Next base: position 81,153,925 of record NC_135817.1, read on the forward strand.
CTAAACCAGTGACCGCTACCATCGAGAAGGACAAGGGCAGCAGATACATGGAGACACCACTGCCTGGAATTCCCCCTCTAAGACACACACCATCCTGACTTTGAAATATATCGCCGTTCCTTCACTGTCGCTGTGTCAAAATCCTGGAAATCCCTCCCTAACAGCACTGTGGGTATACCTGCATTACAGGGATTGCAGCAATTCAAGAAGGCAGCTCAGACTTCCTTCTCAAGGGCAATTAGGGATGGGCAACAAATGTTGGCTTAGCCAGCAAAGTCCACATCCATCAAGTGAATAAAAAGCAAATTCAGGGATCATGATGATGTCCATTTATATAGTGCCTATACAGTGAAAAGTCACACTGCACTTTACTGGAATGTTATTAAAAACATCCAGTTACGGAGAGAGATTGGAGAAGCTTTGTCTGTTCTCTTTAGAGGATCAGGTTGAGAGGAGATTTGCCAGAGGTGTATATAATCATGAGGCGTCTAGACAAAGTAAATAGGGAGAAATTCTGTTGGCGGAATGTGTCAAGGGCTAGAGGGCACAGATTTAATGCGTTTGGCAAAAGAAGCAACAATGACTTGAGGAGAAACATTTTTATACAGCGCGTGGTTAGGATCTGGAATGCACTGCTTGAGATTGTGGAGGAGGCAGATTCAGTTGTGGCTTTCAACTGGAATCAGGTAATTATCCAAAAAGGAAAGTTCACATTTGATTTGATTTAATTTATTATTGTCACATGTAGTCATATACAGTAAAATGTATTGTTGCTTGCGCGCGATACAGACAAAGCATACTGTACATAAGGAAGGGAAGGAGTGAGCGCAGGATGTTGCATGGTTACAAGAAAAACGCAGAAGAGTGCAACTCGCTGAGTCACTCTTGTAGATCCCACTTTGAATACAGCAGGTCGAATGTCTTCTTTCTATGGTTGAACCATTCTAATACATAAAGAGATATTTGAACTTGTGCCCAATAGCCATGTCCACTAAATAGGTTTTAAGGAAGACAGGCACAGAGAGAGGGAGAGAGTGAGAGAGGCATCAAGGTGGATGGAGAGCATTCCAGAGCCTAGGGCCTTGGGAGCTCACAGCGCCGCCATCAATGGTGGAGCAATTAAAATCGGGGATCATAGAATCCCTGCAGTGCAGAATTTGATTTGATTTGATTTATTATTGTCACATGTATAAACATACAGTGAAAAGCATTGTTTCTTACGCACTATACAGACAAAGCACACCGTTCATAGAAAAGGAAACGAGAGAGTGCAAAATGTAGTGTTATCATAGAAATCCTACAGTGCAGAAGGAGGCCATTCGGCCCATCGAGTCTGCACCGACCACAATCCCACCCAGGCCCGACCCCTACATATTTACCCGCTAATCCCTCTAACCTACGCATCTCAGGACTCTAAGGGGCAATTTTTAACCTGGCCAATCAACCTAACCCGCACATCTTTGGACTGTGGGAGGAAACCGGAGCACCCGGAGGAAATCCACGCAGACACGAGGAGAACGTGCAAACTCCACACAGACAGTGACCCGAGCCGGGAATCGAACCCAGGACCCTGGAGCTGTAAAGCAGCAGTGCTAACCACTGTGCTACCGTGCCGTCATAGCTAGGGTGTAGAGAAAGATCAACTTAATGCCAGGTAGGTCCATTCAAAAGTCTGACAGTAGCAGGGAAGAAGAAGCTGTTCTTGAGTCAGTTGGTATGTGACCTCAAACTTTTGTACCTTTTTCCCTCAGGAAGAAGGTGGAAGAGAGAATGTCTCGGGTGTGTGGGGTCCTTAATTATACTGGCTGCTTTGCCGAGGCAGCGGGAAGTGTAGACAGTGTAGACAAGTGTAGAAGGAGGCCATTTGGCCCATCGAGTCTGTACCGACCACAATCCCACCCAGGCCTATTCCCATAACCCTCATTTACCCCTGCTAATCCCCCTGACACTAGGGTCAATATAGCATGGCCAATCAACCTAACCCGCACATCTTTGGACTGTGGGAGGAAAGCGGAGTACCCGGAGGAAACCCACGCAGACACAGGGAGAACGTACAAACTCCACACAGACAGTGACCTGAGGCCGGAATTGAACCCGGGTCCCTGGCGCTGTGAGGCAGCAGTGCCAACCACTGTGCCACCGTGCTGCCCAAAATGTTCAAGAGGCCAGAATTGGAGAAGCGTGGACATCCCCAAGGAACATAGGGTTGCAGGAAAGCAAATCTATGCATTTCACAGCCATAGCACTGTGAAACAAGGATGCAGAGTAGGTCAGCGTAATAGGTGAACAAGGACTACAGCCGGAATTTTATCACCCCGCCCACTACGGGAATCGGAGCGGACGAGGGGCGGACTATGGGAAGGGCCATGGGAAGGTTGCGGGGCGAACGAGGCCCTAAAATCACGTCCTTTGTGTGAGTTAGGCTGTGGGCAGCATGTAAGTACAGAATGAAACATTAAAAAAATCCATTCGAACCATAGAAAATTACAGCTCAGAAACAGGTCTTTTGGCCCTTCTTGTCTGTGCCGAACCATTTTTTGCCTAGTCCCACTGACCTGCACTTGGACCATATCCCTCCACACCCCTCTCATCCATGAACCCGTCCAAGCTTTTCTTAAATGTTAAAAGTGACCCCGCATTTACCACTTTATCCGGCAGCTCATTCCACACTCCCACCACTCTCTGCGTGAAGAAGCCCCCCCTAATATTCCCTTTAAACTTTTCTCCTTTCACCCTTAACCCATGCCCTCTGGTTTTGTTCTCCCCTAGCCTCAGCGGAAAAAGCCTGCTTGCATTCACTCTATCTATACCTATCAAAATCTTATACGCCTCTATCAAATCTCCCCTCAATCTTCTACGCTCCAGGGAATAAAGTCCCAACCTATTCAATCTCTCTCTGTAACTCAGCTTCTCAAGTCCCGCCAACATCCTTGTGAACCTTCTCTGCACTCTTTTAACCTTAATTACATCCTTCCTGTGACTAGGTGACCAAAACCGTGCACAATTCTGTGGACAATCCAAAGTATTCATTATCAAGAATGCCTTCAGCACAATGATAAGCAAAATCAATTTTCTTTTGTACTGTACATTGAAATGCGACATATGTTTTTTATGTAACTCTCTTTAAGTGGATTATTTAAATTCCCCTTGAGTTTGTGGAGTTCACGTACTCTATTGATTCAAAAATAATGTGAAACATCAAATCAGCGATTGTGGTTCCCCCCGCTATTTTTTGCATATGGTTTTACACATGGAATCTGACTCCTGGGCTACCACCATTGCTCTCTGCCCCTCTGAGCCTCAACCACAGCTCTGCAATTTGTATGATTGAATCAGCGCGAGGATAATTAACAATTCTCCCTCTCCCAATGTGCTTACTGAAGCGGAGGAAATGCTTCATTAGAGAGTTACTTGTCACCGCTGACAGAGTGGGCAACTTTCTTGCAGTAACAACACACCTTGCTCACTCATGCAAGTAACAGAAGCATAAGCGAGCCCATATTGGACTGTGAATCTTCTCTTAGCATTGTGAGAGACATGCTGTGGAGATGCCGGCGTTGGACTGGGGTGGCCACAGTAAGATGTCTCACAACACCAGGTTAAAGTCCAACAGGTTCATTTGGAATCACGAGCTTTCGGAGTGCTGCTCCTCCAAATAAACCTGTTGGACTTTAACCTGGTGTTGTGAGACTTCTCATTGTGGGTGGGATGGAGGAAGTGTTCCAGAATGAGAGACATCTTATGGTTCCTTGAGGCTGTGACATTGCAAGTGAACAGATGGTTTCAAAAGGCTACATTCTTTTCAATTTTCAGGGTGAATGGAATAACATAATTATGGACAGATATAATGGCATCTTAAGGCCTACAGCACGGAGACAGGCCCTTCAGCCCAAACTGGTCCACACCGACCAAAATGCCCATCTAAGCTAACCCCATTTGCCTGCATTTGGCTCACATCCCTCTAAACTTTTCCTATCCACGTATCTGTCCAAATGCCTTTTAAATGTCATCAATGTCCTGCCTCAACCACTTCCTCTGGCAGCTCATTCCACATGCGTACCACCCTCCGTGTAAAAAAGTTGCTCTTTCGTTGAAAAAAAGCCTGTTGACATTTCTTTAATGGCCCTAGGCACCTAAGACACAATCCCTTTCTCATTTCAAACACTCTATAGGCCAACCCCGCCCCCACCCCACCTACCCCGTGCCAAACCCTTTGTGCCTGATGCCACCATTACACCATTGAACATTTTCCCTTCAGCCCATCAAGTATACATCGACTATCCAAAGAACCAATATGACCCAGGTCCCCTGTACACCCGCCTCCACCCCATTCCCATAACCCCACACATATACCATGGCTAACCATCCAAATCCACACACCTTGGGGCAGTAAGGGAGAATTTAGCATGGCCAAGACCTGCACATCTTCGGATTGTGGGAGGAAACTACAACACCCGGAGGAAACTCATGCAGACACGGGGAGAACGTGCAAACTCCACACAGACAGTCACCCAAAGCCAGAATTGAACCTGGGTCCCTGGCGTTGTGAGGCAGCAGTGCTAGCCACTGTGCCACTGTGCCGCCTTTCTTTTCTGTATGAGAAAACTCCAAGTCTGCAATATATTTTTTTGATGGCCCATGTGTCTGGCATATGCAGAAGCCCAAATACATAAGAATCTCGAAACCAAGAGATAGAGGTAAAAGCAGAACTTGCTGGAAACCCTCAGCAGGCCAGACTGCAGAGAGAAAAACGGAGTTACGAGTTTCAAGTATTAGTTCTTGATGAAACAGTGCAGTCTGCAGTGGGTTGGGAACCCAATGCCTTTGGAGTGAGTATTATCCTATTTCTTTAACTGAGTCATAACATTAAAGTCCCACATCTGGGTTTCCCGATCAACCAGAGGAGGTGGGACGGATGACCCATCAAATCTCTCCAACCAAGCAGGCAATGCATAGCAGAGGTCAACAAAGTCAACATGCGAGTGTTGCTGGAGACATCCAGGGCCTCAAGAGGCCATGCCCGGTCTTTCACAGTAACCAAACCTCACATACTGCCTTTTCGAGCATTCCCCACACAACATGCCTCAGAATAATACACCTTGAAGCTCTATTCATTCATTTCTCTCCAGGTAACTCAACTCCTCACCTGAGCAACCAATATTCAGCCTCATCATATTGCTCTCTTGCATAGGGCGTTGGGTAGCTCAAGAAGCTGGATGGCTGGTTCATGATGCAGAGTGACGTCAACAGCGCAGGTTCAATTCCCGTACCGGCTAAGGTATTCATGAAGGCCCCGCCTTCTCAATCTTGCCCCTTGCCTGAGGTGTGGTGATCCTCAGGTTAAGTCAGCTGAAGGACGACATCGCTGATGTTGGAATGGATCATTCACTCAGCGCTTCTGGCCGAAGATTGGACCTATAGAATCTCTCCAGTGCAGAAGGAGGTCATTCAATCCATGGAGTCTGCACCAACTCTCTGAAAAAGCATCCCATCCAGGCCCTCCCGTTCTCCCTATTTACCATGGCTAATCCACCTAACCTGCACATCGTGGGACACTAAGGGGCAATTTAGCATAGCCAATCCACCTGAACTGCAGATTTTTGGAGTGTGGGACAAAACTGGAGCACCTGGAGGAAACCCATGCAGACACAGGGAGAATGTGCAAACTCCACAAGTCACTCAAAACCAGAATTGTGAGGCAGCAGTGTTAATCACTGTGCCACCATGCCACCTTCCATCATTCTAGCAAATGCCTTATCTTTGATGTGCTGGACTCCTCCATCATTAAGATGGGGTTATTTGTGGAGTCTCCTCCTCCAGTGAGTGTTCAGTTATCTACCACTATTCAGGACTGGATGTGGCAGGACTGCAGAGCTTGGATCTGATCCATTGTTTGTGGGATCACTTAGCTCTGTCACTTGCTGTCTATGCTGTTTGGCACAGAAGTACTCCTGTGTTGCAGCTTCACCAGGCTGACACCTCATTTTTCGATATGCCGGATGCTGCTCTTGGCATTGCCCTGTTCACTCCTCATTTCTTCTCTGACATCCCTTTGTTCCTCAACCTCACCTATATTTGGACTTTCCAAGTAATAAGTGACCTCTGTATTCTACCTGTCACACGTACTACCTCACCGTTAACCATGTCAAACCACTTATTTGCCCATACTCTGTTCATCTAGCAGAAGGTACTCTTCATTTATAGACAATAAAATGAAACAAAATTTACTCCAACTGATAAATCAAAGAAAAAGGTTCAATAAAGAAACTTCATTACTCCAACATTTGAGGCCTCACCCTGGGCCATTCCAAGCTCCCCAACCATTCCCAACCGATTCTTATTTATACTGAGTTAGCTGGTCAGCTGATCATCACATCATTTTGTCATTGATTGCATAGTTTACTGGCTCAGCTGACCCTTACAGATTGTTACCATTAGCCAGACTACAACAGATCCAATGTTATCATTGGTTACATTCTAACATACTACAAGTTTATTAATGCCCCACCATAATTGGTTACAGTAAGAAGTCTCACAACACCAGGTTAGAGTCCAACAGGTTTATTTGGAACGCTGCTCCTTCATCAGGTGGGTGGAGAGGTGGGTTCACAAACATGGCATATATCGACAGAGACATAATTGCAACATAATAGTTGGAATCCGAGTCTTTCCAGGTAACAGGTTACAGTATAGACTATGTTCCCCAATTGGTGGCATCCACTCAATGACAAATGAAGAAGTACACAGCACATGGAGAATATGGCACAAAGAATATAAGATATATGCACTATACATGAATAAGGTAAATGGTGTGTGAGAGATAGGGTGTGTATTGAAGGTGTGACGCACAAGATATATAATGCATCCAGCATATTGCGTGTGAAATAAATGATGCGTACAATAAACAAGGTGTGGAATTAATGTATTACAACATCTAACATGGGAAATAAGTCTGAAGGTTGTCTCTTGGGAAAAACTACATGAAGGAACAAGTAGATTTCAGCTGACAGATGCTGCAGGAGAAAAGGTGGTGCATTGAAGCCCGTGAAGATCAAGGGCGAAAAGTTCAAAGGAGAAACAATCAGAGTTCTGAGGATAAAACAGAGAAAGACAAAAATAAAGATTGTGGTGGAGATGGTGAGTTATCAGACTGAAGGCGAAAAGAGGCCAAGTTCCCAGTTGTCAAGCTTCTCCTTCACACTTTGCCACATCCCCTGTTAAAAAGGAAAGGATTTATCAATAGTATTTCCTGCTGCATTGCTGTTTCTGTGCTGAACGAGTATAGACATTTCAGTTACCAGAGAATGGATACTTCTCTGTTTTTCCATTTATGTCTTCCGTCTGACCACTCCCCATCTGTCAGGAAGCATATTGGGAAATCACTGGACGGCTGTGTAGAAAATCAAAGTCTGCATGCATGTTGTTCCTTTACATGCACTCGCAGACTGCAAGGCTGTGCATCATGTTTGAAAACCAACCCCACAATGCAGGCATTGAACTTTCTCAGGATTAAATGCAGATTAAGTTTCGCTCTTTCTCCATCGCCCCAACAAACCAGTTGTAATTCCAATCTGGCATTCTTTTTTTTATTCATTCGTGGAACATGGGCATCACTGGCTAGCCAACATTTATTGCCCATCCCATGTTGCCCGAGAGCATTTGAGAGTCAACCAAATTGCTGTGGTTCTGGAATCACATAAAATTAAAGTTTATTTATTAGTCACAAGAAGGCTTACATTAACACTACGATGAAGTTACTGTGAAAATCCCTTTGTCACCACACTCCGGCACCTGTTCGGACACACTGAGGGAGAATTTAGTATGGCCAATGCACCTAACCAGCACATCTTGAGGATTGTGGGAGGAAACCAGAGGACCCGGAGGTAACCCACGCAGCCACAGGGAGAACATGCAAACTTCACACAGACAGTAACCCAAACTGAGGATTGAACCCAGGTCCCTGGCACCGTGAGGCAGCAGTGCTAACCACTGTGCCACCATGCCGCCCCATGTCATGTGTAGGTCAGACCAGGTAAGGACGGCAGATTTCCTTCCCTAAAGGACATAACTGAACCAGATGGATTTTTCCAACAATCAACAATGGTTTCATGTTCATTAGTAGATTCTTAATTCCAGATTTTATTTTATTGAATTCAAAATTCCACCATCTGCCATGGCGAGATTCGAACCCGTGTCCCCAGAACATTCGCTGAGTTTCTGGACTAATAGTCGAGCGATAATACCACTGGGCCATCTTTACTAAAACAGCCCAATTTGTACCAATTCTGCAAGGGGGTTATCAATTGATTTCCCATTTTTCTGATTTCCAAATCCTTTGAGCTCCCTAGTCAAGTTTGAGTGTAAACCCAAGTCCCAGAGGTGAGAGGGCAATGGTCTAATACAGTGTACTACCGTTCATCTAGTTTAAATGAACAACTAAATCCCTGCAGCTCACAAGAAGAGTAAGAAGTTTGACAACACCAGGTTAAAGTCCAACAGGTTTATTTGGTAGCAAAAGCCACACAAGCTTTCGAGGCTCTAAGCCCCTTCTTCAGGTGAGTGGGAATTCTGTTCACAAACAGAACTTATAAAGACACAGACTCAATTTACATGAATAATGGTTGGAATGCGAATACTTACAACTAATCCAGTCTTTAAGAAACAAAACAATGGGAGTGGAGAGAGCATCAAGACAGGCTAAAAAGATGTGTATTGTCTCCAGACAAGACAGCCAGTGAAACTCTGCAGGTCCACGCAACTGTGGGAGTTACAAATAGTGTGACATAAACCCAATATCCCGGTTGAGGCCGTCCTTGTGTGTGCGGAACTTGGCTATCAGTTTCTGCTCAGCGACTCTGCGCTGTCGTGTGTCGCGAAGGCCGCCTTGGAGAACGCTTACCCGAATATCAGAGGCCGAATGCCCGTGACCGCTGTGTTCACCCCAGTCCAATGCCGGCATCTCCACATCGAGAGAGGGAGAGACAGAGGCACTGCTATTTGTAACTCCCACAGTTGCCTGGACCTGCAGAGTTTCACTGGCTGTCTTGTCTGGAGACAATACACATCTTTTTAGCCTGTCTTGATGCTCTCTCCACTCCCATTGTTTTGTTTCTTAAAGACTGGATTAGTTGTAAGTATTCGCATTCCAACCATTATTCATGTAAATTGAGTCTGTATCTTTATAAGTTCTGTTTGTGAACAGAATTCCCACTCACCTGAAGAAGGGGCTCAGAGCCTCGAAAACTTGTGTGGCTTTTGCTACCAAATAAACCTGTTGGACTTTAACCTGGTGTTGTCAAACTTCTTACTGTGTTTACCCCAGTCCAACGCCGGCATCTCCACATCATGACTCACAAGAAGACCCAACACCTCAACCGGTGTTGCCCTTGATTCGAACGCAGCTGATGTCAAATGCAGGTTTAGACATCAAGCTCCTGCAGAGAGAGCAGAGATGAGCATTCCTTTCATTTTTGGAAGTCAATTGAACGCTGTCAATCATTCCGAACCACATACCGCACAATCAGCGGGCGCTGACTTGGGGAGTGATTGCCAGTTCTAGCAGGAGATTTCTTGTATGATATCGGTAAGAGATGAAAGCTACAATGGTGAGGCGTGAGGACCACAGCGTCCATTCCTGGCCTGTGCTGAGTTAGCTGAATTTAGTTGGGGAGTGAGAGGGGGGGTGCTACAACTGACCTCACGGTCCAAGGTATCACGTCAACACTCATGTTAAGGACTATTGGAAGAGCCTTTTCCTGGAAAGTCTTTTTGTGAATGTTGGGTGAGAACAGAAAGCCTTCAGTGTGTGATGAATAAAATAAATGTATAAATGCAAGCAAAAGGAAAGTGTCCAAAATCAGGCTTAGCTGTGAAGCTGTCTAAAATATTTTCACATTTTCTCTAACACGATGAGAATTTTGAAAGGAGTCATTTTTGATGCTCAATTCTTCAAGAAAACTGCAGTCTCACAGAGAAGAAGGCTTTATAAAAGATGGATAATATGCTGACGAGATTGTTTTTTTTCCCAAAAGAATCTGAACAAGATGCATGCGGGCAATTTTCCGATGCCACTATACTTGATGCAGATCGCACCAAACCTGGAAAGTAGCGTGCGGGCCCAATAATCGATCCCATGCCCAGCACCAAGTCATCCCGGTCCTTTTCAAGTCATGTCGCACCAGGTCGATTAGCATATTTAAAGTAGGATGTAAATATGCTCAGCCCGTTCGATGCTGGATCGTCCCATCTCCCGGTACCTTCCGACCCTCAGGTGCGGCACGACACAGGCAAGAATCTCCACTAGCGGAGACCGCCCTGGTCAGGCAGGGGCAGTGCTAAGAGGTTGGGTCCCAAGTGGGGTTGGGCCATGACAGGGGCATTGCTATGATAGGGGGTTTATGACAGGGGGTGTGATGATACTGTGCCTTTAAGACATGAATTTTAATCATGTTCCTTTGCAGGATGTTTCTAGCAGGTCCTGGAAGTTGTTGGCACCATTTTGTCTGTAACCAGTACCCCAAATTGTTATTAAAGCAATATAATGCATATCATGTTTATTTTAAATCTGGCCTAATGCAGTGTCCTGGGATTTTAGGATCCTTGGGGATTGCTGAGCGGAGCTTAATTTGGGGCGATATGCCTCAGGACCTTTTGTTTTCCGTGGAAAAGTCCAAGTTTTTAATTTTTATTTAGTTGCAGTTAGAAGCTGGTGGAGGCAGGCAGTGCCTTTGCCTCTCCCTCTCTCGATGTGGAGATGCCGGCGTTGGACTGGGGTGAACACAGTAAGAGTTTTAACAACACCAGGTTAAAGTCCAACAGGTTTATTTGGTAGCAAATACCATAAGCTTTCGGAGCGCTGCTCCTTCGTCAGATGGAGTGGAAATGTGCTCTCAAACAGTGCACAGAGACACAAAATCAAGTTACAGAATACTAATTAGAATGCGAATCTCTACAACCAGCCAGGTCTTAAAGATACAGACAATGTGGGTGGAGGGAGCATTAAGCACAGGTTAAAGAGATGTGTATTGTCTCCAGACAGGACAGCCTGCAAGTCCAGGAGGCAAGCTGTGGGGGTTACTGATAATGTGACATAAATCCAACATCCCAGTTTAGGCCATCCTCATGTGTGCGGAACTTGGCTATCTGTTTCTGCTCAGCGACTCTGCGCTGTCATGTGTCGTGAAGGCCGCCTTGGAGAACGCTTACTTGAAGATCCGAGGCTGACTGCCCGTGACAGCTGAAGTGCTCCCCCACAGGAAGAGAACAGTCTTGCCTGGTGATTGTCGAGCGGTGTTCATTCATCCGTTGTCGTAGCGTCTGCATGGTTTCCCCAATGTACCATGCCTCGGGACATCCTTTCCTGCAGCGTATCAGGTATACAACGTTGGCCGAGTTGCAAGAGTAGGTACCGTGTACCTGGTAGATGGTGTTCTCACGTGAGATGATGGCATCCGTGTCGATGATCCGGCACGTCTTGCAGAGGTTGCTGTGGCAGGGTTGTGTGGTGTCGTGGTCAGTGTTCTCCTGAAGACTGGGTAGTTTGCTGCGGACAATGGTCTGTTTGAGGTTGTGCGGTTGTTTGAAGGCAAGAAGTGGGGGTGTGGGGATGGCCTTGGCGAGATGTTCGTCTTCATCAATGACATGTTGAAGGCTCCGGAGGAGATGCTGTAGCTTCTCCGCTCCGGGGAAGTACTGGACGCCATCTACCAGATACACGGTGGCATCTGCTCACGAGGTAAACTGAAGCGTGATATTGCATCAGCATTAACACGACACTCTGATTGACAATACTTTATATTGTGAGAGTGTGCAGATAAGATCAGTGATCATCTTTGCAAATGGCTCGCTGCAATGAAGGTATGCATTTATACGTCCTAAAAAAGGTAGATCAGTTAATAATGTGAAATGATGACCTTATAAATAATGATGAAATCTTCATTTACCAAAAATTATACTCAGTGCTTCTTTTTTTAGCTGAGCATCATGAATCCGAGTGCACAAAGCCAAAGATATTGGTAATTTTTCTCATGAAGTCATCGTATGTGAAACTACTGCCCCTATTCTGTGAGGTGAAACGTCACCAGCAAGCAGTAAAGCCAGCTTCGGATTAAAATGAACAAATACTTCAGATTTCTGCAAAACATCTTTGACGTTCTTGTATGCTTTTTCACATACAGGTGTCCAACCCCATGACTGTTTCACACGTAGTAAATTCAGCAATGGTTTCAATAATGTACAGTAAGAAGTCTCACAACACCAGGTTAAAGTCCAACAGGTTCATTTGGAATCATAAGCTTTCGGAGCACTGCCCCTTCGGGTGAGCAGAGTCAACTCATTCCGATGAAGGAGCAGCGCTCTGAAAGCTCATGATTCCAAATAAACCTGTTGGACTTTAACCTGGTGTTGTGAGACTTCTTACTGTGCCCACCCCAGTCCAACGCCGGCATCTCCACATCTTCAACAATAGAATTCCTAAAGTGCAGAAGGAGGCCATTCGGCCCATTGCATCTGCATCAACCACAATCCCACCCAGGCCCGATCCCCGTAACCCCATGCATTTACCCTAGCTAGTCCCCCTGACACTATGGGGCAATTTAGCACGGCCAATCCACCTAACCCACACATCTTTGGACTGTGGGAGGAAACCAGAGCACCCGGAGGAAACCCATGCAGACACGGGGAGAATGTGCAAACTCCACATAGACAGTGACCCAACCCGGGAATCGAACCCAGGTCCCTGGCACTGTGAGGCAGCAGTGCTAACCACTGTGCCACCGTGCCACCCATGTAGAAAAAGTAGATAAGTTAGGAACACATTTGCAATAACAATTTACCAACCCTAGAATGACCACAGTTGCGTCACATTCTTCAGATGTGGTACTTCTAAAATAGCATCCATCTTTTTAGGTGTTTTATATAGGCCTTCGCTATCAATAATATGATCCAAATGCTGTACTGACTTCTGAAAAATGTCTCACTTTTCTTTCTTGACACACAGACCATGTGTTTGGAAACTTTCCAATGTTGCTTCTACATTATTCAAGTGCTCCTGTTCACTGGACCCTGTAATTGGATTATCATCCAGGTAACATTGTACACCAGAGAGATCACTTAAAATCTGATCCATCCATTTGGAATAAGGCTGGTGCGGATGTTATTCCAAACCATTGTGGCCCGGTGGTGGTGGGAGCAAATGTTTAAAGCGATGAATGGGATTTCAATCACTCTGGCTGCTTTTCCCTCAATGGCATCATGATAACAAAACCTTGTGAGTTGGAGCGACACTCACCCAGACAAGTGGAGAATATTCCTTCACACTACTGGCTTGCAGACAGTGAACATGCTTTGGGGAGTCAGGAGATGAATCGCTCAGTGAGGAATTCCCAGCTTCGCAGTTGCTCTTTTAGTCACAGTATGTAGATGGCTGGTGCAGTCATGTTTCTGGTCAATGGTGACCACCAGGATATTGGTAATGGGGATTGAATGATGGGAATTTAGTGATGTCAAGAGAAGGTAGTTCTTGCTTGTTGGGGATGGCCATTGCCTGACACTTATATGTTCCTCTACCGGCTGATCTTATACATGAAGGCCCAGCTTTTCAATCCTTACTCCTTACCTGAGGTGTGGTGATCCTCAGGTTAAATCACCACGAGTCAGCTCTCCCCGTCAAAGGGGACAGCAGCCTATGGTCCTCTGGGACTATGGCGACTTTACCTGTGGTGTGTATAGGGGGAGATGGTGGATTAGTGGTGATTTCATTGGACAAGTCATCCAGAAAGCCAGAATCCAGAGACCCAGGCCAATGCTGTGGGGACATTGATTCAAATCTCACCATGGCAGCTGGTGGCATTTGCTCAATTAATTAAATCTGGAAAATAAAGTTTGTCTCTATAATGGTGAGCATGAAGCTGACATTAATTGTCATAAAAACCCATCTGTTTCACTAATGTCCTTTAGGGAAGGAAATACTCATGTTTTCAAGATGCGGCTGGATATAACGCATGGGGTGAATGGGATCAAAGGTTATGAGGAAAAAGCAGGATTAGGCTATTGAGTTGGATGATCAGACATGATCAGAATAAATGGCGGAGCAGGCTCAAAGGGTCAAATGACCTCCTCCTGCTCCTATCTTCTATGTTTCTATACTTGGCAACAGGGAACCGACCTAACCCCTCACCTAGGGGATGTGATGGCCTGGTGGTATTATTGCTAGACTCTTAATCAGTAACTCAACTAACATTCTGGGGACCCGGGTTCGAATCCCACCACAGCAGATGGTGGAATTTGAATCCAATAAAAATATCTGGATTTAAGAATCTACCGAAGACCATGAAACCATTATCGATTGTCGGAAAAATCCATCTGGTTTACTAATGTCCTTTAGGGAAGGAAATCTGTCATCCCTACCTGGTCTGATCTACATGTAACTCCAGAGCCACAGCAATGTGATTGACTCTCAACTGCCCTCAGTTCAAGGATAATTAGGGATGGGCAATAAAAGCTGGCATTGCCAGTGATGCCCACAACCAATGAAAGAATAAAGAAAATGTTTTTTCGGATGACTTGATTAACCTTGGAGAACCATATGGAGCATAAACACCGACAAGGAGAAACTGGATGAGATTAGCTGTAATTTGTGCCAAATTAATGTATTCCCACATCCACATACTTCATTAAAAAATGAAACCCACATCTGAGAGTTTTCAGACACAGAGGAAAATTTGTTGCAACATTCAGTGGTGGGAAAGGGGTTGGGGGAGATCTTTCTGTAGTTGCATTATTCAAGAGGATCTTATTGAGAGCCAAATGTCCACTGATCATAGAAATCATAGAAAGAAATCATAGAAACCCTACAGTGCAGAAGGAGGCCATTCGGCCCATCGAGTCTGCACCGACCACAACCCCACCCAGGCCCTACCCCCACATATTTACCCGCTAATCCCTCTAACCTACACATCCCAGGACTCTAAGGGGCAATTTTTAACCTGGCCAATCAACCTAACCCGCACATCTTTGGACTGTGGGAGGAAACCGGAGCACCCAGAGGAAACCCACGCAGACACGAGGAGAATGTGCAAACTCCACACAGACAGTGACCCGAGCCGGGAATTGAACCCGGGACCCTGGAGCTGTGAAGCAGCAGTGCTAACCACTGTGCTACCCTGCCGCCCTACCGTGATCCTTGGTGCAATGATGGAGCTGTGTGCTGCTACATGGAATAATAATTCTCTACAGAGCGACGGCCCTTTCATCCCAGGAGCAAAGGCACAACTTCCTTTGACGTCAGTACACTGAGTCATCGAGTCATCACAGACCAACGGGAAGATAAAAGCATGGGAACAGCCCCATTGCAGCATCCTGGACATCAATGCTGTTAAAACTCACTTGAAGGACATAGCCGTGGCTATATTGAAGTAGGACTCTAATCTCAGAGTCTGAGGTTTATGGGTTGTAAGCCGTGCTCCATAAACCTAAGCAGACAAGCCTAATGTAGAGGGAGTGCTTCACTGTCAAAGAGTGTCATCTTTTGTCCAAGATATTAAACTGAAGCCCTATCTACCTTCTCAGGTGGGTGTCCACTGTAATAATAACAATCTTTCATTGATTTAGGATAAGGTATAAATATTGGCCCAGAACACCAGGTAGAATGGTTCAATTGAATCTTTTACAACCATCTGAGAGAATCATAGAATCTCTACAATGCAGAAGGAGACCATTCGGCCCATCCAGTCTGCACTGACTCTCCGACAGCGCATCCCACCCTGGCCATATCCCTGTAATCCCACGTATTTGCCTCGCTGATCGCCCTAACTCATACATCTTGAGATACTAAAGAGCAGTATAGCATGGCAATCAACCTAACCCGCACATCTTTGGAGTGTAGGAGGAAATTGGAGCACCCGGAGGAAACTCACGCAGACACGAGGAGAACGCGCAGATTCCGCCAAGTCACCCAAGCCGGGAATCGAACCCAGGTCCCTGCCGCTGTGAGGCAGCAGTGCTAACCACTTTCAGCCATTTTCCTCTTTGAATATTTAATTAACCCTTTAAGCGTTGTGTTTAACATGACTGCAACAGCCATTTTTCATGATGTATTCAACATCTGAACAACCGATCGCATTAAAAAATAGCCTGACTTCCGCCTTTCTGCTTTGAGAACAATTACTTGCGTTCCCTTGTTGCTGAAGCACCAGCCAATGAAAAGAATTTTCATAATTCCAATACTTTTATTTCCGCCCTCAGAATCTTTCTCTTCCCCATTGAACACAGCTCGAGCTTTTCATATCACTCACCATAACAATATCCTCTTGCCCTTGGCATTTTACTAGGAAATCTATATGCTTTGTTCTGAATGACTTCAACGTTCTTCCAATGTAGGATGCGAGTCACTCTACACTGAATGTCAAGTATGACCTGAACATGCACAATGCTTCCCTACTAAAGGGAAACAAAACCGAGGCAGTTTGCACTTAATCTTGTTAAAGGCACTGACATAAATATCAAAGTGTGATCTTGAAGGTGGGTATCATAGTCTGCTAGGGGAGGCAGAACAGGCCAAGTAGTCACTGGAGTGACATGTGTCACTTATTATTTTAACTGAGGGGGCCTCCATTAACATTAAAAGTTGTCCTCCCAATTGAACAAACAAAGAACAAAGAAAATTACAGCACAGGAACAGGCCCTACGACCCTCCAAGCCTGCTGCCCGACTGAACTAAAACCCTCTACCCTTCCGGGGACCATATCCTTCCATTCCATCCTATTCATGTATTTATCAAGACGGCCCTTAAAAAGTCACTATCGTATCTGCTTCCCCTACCTTCCCCAGCAGCGAGTTCCAGGCACCCACCACCCTCTGTGTAAAAAATCTGCCTCGTACATCTCCTTTAAACCTTGCCCCCACATCTTAAACCTATGCCCCCGAGTAATTGACTCTTCCACCCTGGGAAAAAGCTTCTGACTATCCACTCTGCCCCCCATAATTTTGTAGACTTCTATCAGGTCACCCCTCAACCTCTGTCGCTCCAGTGAGAACAAACCAAGTTTCTCCAACCTCTTCTCATAGCTAATGCCCTCCATACCAGAAAACATCTTGGTAAATCTTTTCTCGACCCTCTCCAAAGCCCCCACATCCTTCTGGTAGTGTGGCGACCAGAATTAAAAATGATATTCCAAGTGCGGCCTGACGAAGGTTCTATAAAGCTGCAACATGACTTGCCAATTTTTAAACTCAATGCCCCAGCCGATGAAGGCAAGCATGCTGTATGCCTTCTTGACTACCTTCTCCACTTGCGTTGCCACTTTCAGTGACCTGTGAACCTGTACACCCAGATCCCTCTGCCTCTCAATACTCTTAAGGGTTCTGCCATTTACTGTATATTTCCTATCTGTGCTAGACCTTCCAAAATGCATTACCTCACATTTGTCCAGATTAAACTCCATCTGCCATCTCTTTGCTCAAGTCTCCAACCGATCTATATCTTGTTGTACCCTCTGATGGTCCTCATCGCTATCTGCAAATCTGCAAACTTACTAATCAAACCAGTTACATTTTCCTCCAAATCATTCATATATATTACAAACAGCAAAGGTACCAGCATTGATCCCTGAGGAACGCCACTTGTCACAGCCCTCCATTCAGAAACGCACCCTTCCACTTCTACTCTCTGTCTTCTATTGCTTGGAGAATCAAATGTTCTGCTCAAATGATCCACATTTTGACCATCTTTAAAATGGGGTTACAAACCCTTTGATTTGATTTGATTTATTATTGTCACATGTATTAGGATACAGTTTCTTGTGTGCTATACAGACAAAACATACCGATCATCGAGTATATAGGGGAGAAGGGAAGCGGAGGGTGCAGATTATTTTTAAAAATTCTTTTGTAGGACATGGGCGTCGCTGGCTGGCCAGCATTTATTGCCATTGCTGCCGTTGTTCAGAGGACAGTTGAGAGTCAACCACATAGCTGTGGGTCTGGAGTTACATGTAGGCCAGACCAGGTAAGGACGGCGGATTTCCTTCCCTAAGGGATATTAGTGAACCAGATGGGTTTTTCCAACAATCAACAATGGGTTTCATGGTCATCAGTAGATTTTTAATTCCATATATTTTTAATTGAATTCAAATTCCACCAGCTGCCGTGGCGAGATTTGAACGCTGATCCCCAGAACATTAATTGAGTTTCCGGATTAATAGTCGAGCGATAATACCACTAGGCCATCACCTCCCTGGTGGATATAAGGAAAGTATAATGTTGCAGTTATAGGTAGGGTGTAAAGGAAGATCGTCTTTAATATATGGTAGGGCTGATGGCAGCAGGGAAGAAGCTATTCTTGAGTCAGTTGGTGCCTGTTCTCAGACTTTTGCATCTTTTTCCCGACGGAAGAAGGTGGAAGAGAGTTTGTCTGGGGTGCGTGGGGTCCTTGATTATGCTGGCTGCTTTTCCGAGGCAGTGGGAAGAGTCAATGGGTGGGAGGGTGGTGGACACCTGTGAGAGAATTGTTGGCTAAAGGCGTAAGTCAAAGGTTAAGGTTCCTATAGGGTATGAACACGAGAACTATGAAGAAAAAGGAGGAAACACTCCAACTTTACTAGATTAGTATGAATACCAGTTAAGAATATAATCCCTTCTAGCAGTTAGCCAATTTATTCTGGCTAAGCACTGAACCACTTTCTAACAATAATACCCTTCTATCCGAGGTGAGCAGGATGTTCTATTGACAAGGTCATATTGTCCGACCAAAATCAAGATCAAGCTACGTTGTCCAATGAGGCTTCTAATCCTTTGACCAAACCATGATAATAGACAATCCTTGAGAGTGCAGTTCAGTTCAAAATCCTCTTTAGTAATTCCCATCCCTGGTGGGTTGTTGTGAGATCTTTTGTCAGGAATTTTTTGGTCAATAGATAATAAAACAATTCAAGCTCTTTCAATTTCCTGGCTCTGTTTGGAGAATTTAAACAAAGTCCATCTGACAGAGAATCACTGCCCTGCATTTCAAATGAAATACCGTCAATCAGTGAGAGCTTGTGTTCCAGTTTCCCAACACCTCACACAAACCGCATTAGCATTTTAAAATATGTCGCAGACATCGTGTCTTCAGCTTCTTATGATATGTAAAGCAGTTTCTTGGCTTCAAAGTGAAGCGCAGCTTTTGAACATCTTTGTTTTGTTAAGGTCTCCTTTATTTTTATGAGTTTTTATGTTTGAAAGTGTTTCCGTTTACCACTCATGAATATAACAAAGCTGCCTGCAGCTGTTCCAACCAATAGCGTTCTGCATTTAACTTAAACTATCAATTTCATGGGTTAGATAGCCTCACAAGTCTCAAACAGAAATTTCAATTAGAATAATATTACCTTCTCTTCTCAAGGGTTGTCACCCACCATCCCGGGGCGGCACGGTGGCACGGTGGTTAGCACTGCTGCCTCACAACACCCGGGAGCTGGCTCTGACTCCCAGCTTGGGGTCACTGTCCAACTTGCGCTGACCATGCACCACATACTTTGCGGACTGTGTCACTCTCCCACCCTTCATTGAGTGGTATGGACAGTATGGTGGCATCGTGGTTAGCACTGCTGCCTCATAGTGCCAGAGACCCGGGTTCGATTCCCGGCTTGGGTCACTATCTGTTTGGAGTCTGCACGTTCTCCCCGTGTCTGTGTGGGTTTCCTCTGAGTGCTCCAGTTTCCTCCCACAATCCGGAAGACATGCCAGTTAGGTACATTGGCCATGCTAAATTCTCCCTCACTGTACCTGAACAGGCGCCGGAGTGGGGTGTCTAGGGGATTTTCACAGTAACTTCATTGCAGTGTTAATGTAAGCCTGCTTGTGACACTGATAAATAAACTTCAAAACACACCTCCCCCATCTGTTTCCCTTTCTCTTTAGGCTCCTGTGGAGGAAGTGAGGAAGGTACACTTCCTCAGCACCGACAGACCCATCCCAAAGGTCACTGTCATAAAGGCTAGGACAGAGATGGCTGAAAGGGCCAGTGCAAACAGTCTCAACCCCAGGACATGCGATTAATGCAGAAAGCAGAATAATGACTTGACACGAGCAACTACAGCTCTTTCCCTCTCTATTTCAACAATTGCTGTTATAGTTACTGCCAGACATCACCTGTGGTCAGTGTTTTCCTCATCCAGATCTCTCACAGCACCAACATTTAGAGATGGATTGATTTTCAAAGTGGCCATTACAATGAAGGTAATGGAATCTTTCTGAAGGTGCACAGTGACCAAAAAGAGTAAGAGAGAGAGGAAAAAATACAACCTTAAAGAAGAAAGACTTGCAGTAATATAGCACTCCTTCACAGTTACCAGGGGGCGATTCTCCTGCCTTGCTGTACCTGGCACAGATCGTGCCGATCCCAGAGACTAGCACGTGGGCCAAAAAATCGGGTTTGCGCCTGGCGCCAAATGGATTGCAATCATCCCAATCCCGGTCTACTGGCACAAATTGGATCGTGCCCAGAGAGGGTGCAAGTCTGATTAGCATGTTTAAAGAAGGATTTAAATGTGCATAGCCTGTTCGACACTGGATTCTCCCAGCTTCCGGGATCTCCTGACCTTCAGGTGCAGCGCAAGACCGGTAAGAATCACAACAAAGGAACCTTGGTGCATTTGTCCATAGATCTCTGAAGGCGGAAAGGCAGGTGGTGAAAAAGGCATACGGCACACTCGCCTTTACCAATCGGGGTATAGGTTACAAAAGCTGAGAGGTCATGATGGAGTTGTATAGAACTTTGGTGAGACCACAGCTGGAGTACTGTGTGCAGTGCTGGGCACCACATTATAGGAAGGACGTGAACAGACTGGAGGGGGTGCAGAGGAGATTCACCAGGATGTTGCCCTGGGTTGGAAGAGTTAAGTTATGAAGAGAAGTTGGATAGGCTTGGGTTGTTTCCATTGGAGCAGAGAAGACTGAGGTGTGACCTGATTGAGATGTCCAGGACTATGAGGTACATGGACAGGGTGGATAGGGAGCAGCTGTCCCCCTTAGTTAAAGGGTCACTTACGAGGGGACACAAGTTAAAAGCGAGGGCTGCTTTCAGGGAGGATTTGAGGAAAACTTTTTAACTCCAAGGGTGGTGACGGTCTGGAATGCGCTGCCTGGGAGGGTGGTGGAGGCGGGATGCCTCACATCCTTTAAAAAGTACCTGGATGAGCACTTGGCACATCATAACATTCAAGGCTATGGGCCAAGTGCTGGCAAGTGGGATTAGGTGGGCAGGTCAGGGCCTTTCATGCGTCGGTGCAGACTTGATGGGCCGGTGGGCCTCTTCTGAACTGTTGTATTCTGTGATTCTCTGATGCTGACTGTATGACTGGTCTCCACTACTGGCCACGCCTGAGGCTCAGAGGTCATTGAAGCCTTCGGGTGGTCAGGGACGTAGCTGGGTGCTGCCCTTCTGGCAGAGCCCACCTGGCACCCTGACAGTGCCCACCTGGCAGAGACAACCTAGCACCCTGGAAGAGCCCACCTGAAACCCTGGCAGTGCCCACCTGGTGCCATTTGGGCAGTGCCTGTGTGCCAAGGGCAATGCCAAGTGGATGGGGCATGAGTGGGGGTGTGGCCAGAGTGGGTGCTATGCTGGGGGTGGCGGGGGGGGGGGGGGGGGGGGGCAGGGAGGGTGGATGTTATGCAGGGTGGAGCATGAAGAAGTGAGTTGTGAAGGGGTGGGTCTAGAAGGCGGGGCATGTCAGGGGCCATCAAGGGGGAACCAATTGGGAGGACCCTAATGCCCCAATGTCGACGATCCAAGCTGCAGAGGGAGTGGGGAAACATGATGCCAGTGGGGTGGGGTGGGGCGGGGGATCTCAATGTCTGTGGGGGGAGAGAGGGGGTCTCCCAGTACACTGTGAGATCAGGGCACCCTTCCAAAGTGGCACCAGGTGGGCACTGCCAGGGTTCCAGGTGGGCTCTTCCAGGGTGCTAGGTTGTCTCTGCCAGGTGGGCACTGTCAGGGTGCCAGGTGGGTTCTGCCAGATGGGCAGCACCCAGATATGTCCCTGACCACCCGAAGGCTTCAATGACCTCTGAGCCTCAGGTGTGGCCAGTAGTGGAGACCAGTCATACAGTCAGCATCAGAGAATCGCAGAATACAACAGTGCAGAAGAGGCCCACCGGCCCATCGAGTCTGCACCGACGCATGAAAGGCCCTGACCTGCCCACCTAATCCCACTTGCCAGCACTTGGCCCATAGCCTTGAATGTTATGGCGTGGCACCAGCTTGTTTAAGCCCCCATTCCCCCGCTCCCTCCCCAGTACCAGCATGCAACTCACCACTCTCCCAAAAAATGAGTCAGCGTGGGGAGATTGTGTTCCAGACCAGACCGGAGAGAGCCGTGCGAAGAGTTCCGATATTCTCGCCGTTACACCACTTGGTTTTTTGGGGGGGAAAGTCGCGGCCCCCAATGTCTCTGAGTATTAATGAGGTATTTCTGAAGTGCTGTCACTGTTATTTGGGTGAGACTGAGGGGAGGGAAAGTGACTGGAGGCTGGACTTCAGAGCTCAGCATTCAGAATCTCACTGGTATTTGACAATTTTAGTCAATACCCCATCACTGCTGGGCAATCTTCACATATTAACAAGAATTCTTTCAAAGAAATGAACAGGGACTTTTCCTACAGCTCTTTATTTGCCTGGTTACTTTGGGGAAATAGATTGATTCAAATGTTTTCTGAGATGCACAGGCATGCCGAACATTTATAAAGGAGCAGTTTGAGAGAAATGGTGTAAGCTAAACTGATAATGTCATTGAGAATAAAGACATCTAAAATCGAAACCAGGTTGCAGCGGGAAGGAGGAGAAGTTCTTGTTCTGTCTTCCCTGGGACAGATCTGTAATAGGGCAGAGCTCCCAATCCCTGGCCAGGCTTTTAACTACAGTGTCAGTCAATGCCCGTGTCTTTTCTGGTTCCACTGACAAGGCACGGACAGCACGATGGCACAGTGGTTAGTTAGCATTGCTGCCTCACAGTGCCAGGGACCCGGGTTCGATTCCCGGCTTGGGTCACCGTGTGGAGTTTGCACGTTCTCCCCATGTCTGCGTGGGTTTCCTCCGGGTGCTCCAGTTTCCTCCCACAGTCCAAAGATGTGCAGGTTAGGTGGATTGGCCACGCTAAATTGCCACTTAAGTGTCAAGGGGACTGGTTAGGGTAAATACATGGTGTTATGGGATTAGGACCTAAGTGGGGTTGTGGTCGGTGCAGGCCCAGTGGGCCGAATGGCCTCCTTCTGCACTGTATGTGTGATTCTAGACACAGGATCCAAACCTGCCCTTCACTGCTGGACTGAGTGAGTGCCATCTTTAAGATGAGGCATGAAACCAAAGCCCTGTCTTCCCTCTCTTCTGGATATAAAAGTGTCCAAGGGAATATTCCAAGAAGAACAAGGTAGTTCTCCCAATTGTAATCCTTCAACCAATGGCGGTACGTGACACAGTGGTTTGCACTGTTGCCTCACAGCGCCAGGGACCCGGGTTCGATTCCCAGCCTGGGCGGCTGTCTGTGTGGAGTCTGCATGTCCTCCTGGTGTCTGCATGGATTTCCTCTGGTTTCCTCCCACAGTTCAAAAGACGTGCTGGTTAGGGTGCATTGGCCGTGCTAAATTCTCCCTCAGTGTACCCGACCAGACACCGGAGTGTGGCGACTAGGGGATTTTCACAGGAACTTCATTGCAGTGTTAATGTAAGCCTACTTGTGACATGAATAAATAAACTGTAAACTTTGTAAATGTGACCCTGATTCTCCCAGAACAGCTGGAATAATTGGTCCGCGTTGGCACACTCAAGCTCTGTCACTCTTTTAAAGTCACCCCAAAATTAACAAGTGCTGCTCACTGAACCCATCTGGATCGACAAAGTGTTTTAAACTGGAATTTAATCTTATGGCTCTCTTCTGTATCCAATTCTAATTATTCCCAACAGGCAGACAATCCACAAAGACCCAGTCAAATAGGCTTACATGGCTTTTCTGCTAAACCTTCAGCAGATGACTGGGAGAAGCTTAAAATGGAAATTCATCAAGTGTCTGTTTCACCATGGAGACATATTCAAGTCAACTAGCATCTGCCCCGACACATTATTACTTTCTGACTTCAGTTGATGCAATAGTGAGTAGATAACTTCTTAATTTCATACGTATTGACGTAGAAACCATTAAGTTCTCCCTCTTGTTAGGAAAACAAAGCTAGTTTTAAAGGATTTATATGTGTATTTGTAAACATGAGAAATAAGGTATATTTTAAGTGGATTTAATTTGATGTTTCTGCGCCTGGAAGAGTAAAATCTATAGTTAGATTCATGGACAAAGGTGTTTGTATGTGTGGGGGTTGGTTTCAGTTCCAACTGCGATTCTATTGTGCTTAGAGAGGGTTATGGCAGGAAGAGTAAATAAGAGTAAGTTGTCGCTTAGCAACAGGAGGCCACTTTTCAGAGGGAAGGCTTTCCTTGCCTCTTAGTTTTAACTGGAAGCCAGAGCAGTTGGAGATAGGGAGTGAGAGAGAAGGCAGTTCTTGTAGCTCTGCTGGAAGCAGTTGGTTTACAAGGCTAAAGAGGGAACTCCTCCCTCAGCCTTGCTGGAAGAAAAGCCATGCTATCGAGTAATGGTTAAGAAAACAGATACTGGAAACCTAAAATCCAGCTAGTTAAGGAAACTAGAGAAATGAAGAGAAGTTTCCAAAAAGTCTGGAGTTAATGGAACAGAGGAAGCCGGGGACAAGAATAGATTCCTGTTCAGTCACAGAGAGGTGAAAAGGCATTGGATTGTGAGAGGCCAGAATAATATCTGCAACAGTGCTAAAGTTTGTGAGAAATTATTACAGTTTGAGAGACAATATTTTAAATAATTGTATTTATTGTTGGCTGGACCTTGGAATTTGTGTAAACAGCCTTTAAGACAAAGGAAAACAGAAGGAAGAGGTGTAGAACCTGAAAATGAAACTTTGATATAAGCAGCAGAGAGAAAACATTGTTTAAAAGAAGTTTTGAAAGTGTGACTTTTGAGAGCGGAATTTGAAATATCTCATGTGGAAGCTGGAGTTCAGTGACACAATGTGGCTCATGGCATAAGAATCATCTGGGGGGATTCTGAGGAGAAATCCATTGACATTCACTTGGGTTCAGAGAGGAGTGTGTCTTATCACAGTCATCTTGTGTGTTTAAAAGGGGCTTTGTGTGTTAATGAGAGCGTTGTAGTTTAAGATGTACATTGCAATCTCTGTTCATCTTAAAGTCTTTGTGTATTTCTTAAGATAAGGGGGAATAAAGGATTATTATCTCATAATCCAATTTTTTCATGTTTAATAAATGTATTTTCCTTGTTGTTAATGGTCCTGTGATTCTCTTCAAAGAACAAAGAACAGTACAGCACAACAACAGGCCCTTCGGCCCACCAAGTCTGTGCCGACACAGATGCCTCTCTAATCTAATATTTTCTTGCCTCTCCATGGTCCATATCCCTCTATTTCCTGCCTATTCATGTATCTGTCCAGATGCGTCTTGAACATTGTTATAGAATCTGCTTCCACTACCTCCTCCAGCAGCACGTTCCAGACATTCACCACCCTCTGTGTAAAAAGCTTGCCCCTACATCTCTTTTAAACTTTACCCCTCTCACTTTCAACCTATGCCCCTGAGTAATTGACCCTTCAACACCGGGAAAAAGACTCTGACTAACCACTCTATCCAAGCCTTTCTTAATCTTGTGAACCTCTATCAAGTCCCCCCTCATCCTCCGATGCTCCAATGAAAACAATCCAAGTTTGTTCAACCTTTTTTCATAGTCCATATTCTCCAAACCAGGCAACATCCTGGTAAATCTCTTCTGCACCCTTTCCAATCTTCCTCCATGTTTTCCAAAAAAAAAGTTACGATCTTTTGAGCCAGGGTTCCAACCTGGGATCTTCCCGTCCATTATAATGTCAACTGGGATCGTAACACGTAGAAGCCGGGAAAAAAACCTATGGATGCTATCAGTTTTATGATGGGTGAGAGAACTACTAGTCTCAGAGTGAAAGGCAACATGCATTTGATTCATGGTACTCACATAGGATTTGATTTTGATTTGATTTAATTTATTATTGTCACATGTACTAGTAGACAGTGAAAAGTATTGTTTCTTGCATGCTATACAGACAAAGCATACCGTTCATAGAGAAGGAAACAAGAGAGTGCAAAATGCAGTGTTACAGTCATAGCTAGGGTGTAGAGAAAGATCAACATAGTGTGAGGTAGGTCCATTCAAAAGTCTGATGGCAGCAGGGAAGAAGTTGTTCTTGAGTCAGTTGTTACGTGACCTCAGACTTTTGTATCTTTTTCCCGATGGAAGAAGGTGGAAGAGAGAATGTCTGGGGTGCATGGAGTCCTTGATTATGCTGGCTGTTTTGCCCAGGCAGCGGGAAGTGTAGACAGAGTCAGTGGATGGGAGGCTGGTTCGAGTGATGGACTGGACTTCGTTCACGACTTAGTAGTTTCTTGCGATCTTGGGCAGAGCAGGAGCCATACCAAGCTGTGATACAACCAGAAATCCTGGTTAGACATCCTGTCCCATCAACTGCAAGACTCACTGTACTGGTGAAGCAGAACTATCATTCACTAGAGCCATATGAAGAATCCTGTAAAGCTGTAATCGAATAATCAAACTACCAGTCATGTGGAATGCACAAATGAGCTGGAGAAATTGGCATTCTGCAGAGAGGCAGAAAGTGTCTGGTGTTTGAGGGTGCTGTAGAGGACATAGCAATGGGCAAACCCAATGTGGCGATATAAACAGGGCCTAGTTTTAAGGCTGATAAAATTGGATATCCTAAATTAAAGAATTGGGCATATTAAAATCAAACAGTCAAACCTCAGGCAGGCCAATTGTACAAATACACAAACATGCCTGGGTCTGACCCATCAACCACCCATCAAAGGTTGTTGCACTCTACTGATACTTAGGAGATAATTGCACCTCATTGAAATGCACCGGCCTATTGTTAGAAGCCCAGATCGGGCCAGACTTTCTGTCACCGAAAGCTCCTGCAGTTACATGTAAACAACAGCATGGAGATGGACACCTGGGGGCGGACCCTGGTGTCCTGTCAGGCAGACATCAAGAAACCCACTGGGTATTGGAACCCCCTCCTGGGACCTCATTGGCCGGAAGTCAGAGATGTTTCTGGAAAGGCAAGCAGCCAGGGGGATAAAGGAACACATTTCAGACACACCAGGAGCGAAGACTCGACGAAGGAGGCGAACTTGACCATCCGGAAGACTGACCTGAGAAGGAAGGAAGGAAGAAGCTGCCATCGAGACTCACCTTCGTGACGACGGACCAGAAGGACTCAGAGAATCAAGCCTGCAGTTTAACCAAACCATCTTTGCGGGCACTATACTTGAATCTGGGGTATCCTCTTGTTTTATGTGGGTAATTTAAGGGTTAATAGTGTTATTATTAATAAACTTGTTGAACCTTTACTTGTGTTTGTCCTTTGTCCATCTTGCAAATAAGGGCACCGGGGTAAAACCTTGGAGTAAGCAAACTGGTCGAAAGTATCTGAGAATTAACAGGTACAACACCAAAGAGAGAACACAACTTAGCAATTCAGGGGGAAGTGTCTACTAAAAATAACAAGATGAAGGAAGAAATGTTGAAAGTGGAAGTAAAGTTTATTACAACTGCAACAAAAGGAATATTGCAATTCTCGGTCAGCATGCCGAGCGTGAGCTGGGGGAGATTGTTATCTAATGCTGTCAGAAGAGACGGTTGAGTTCACCTTGGAAGAATCTCAGAAATGGATGAACTGAATGGATTGCAAAAGCAGAGCAATGAACTAAGAGTAAAACTAGCGCACACTGAGAATGAGAGTGAGAAACGAAGCAGAACAGCTGGAATATAACCCAATCAAGTGTGAGAGATTGGATAAGCAACAGTTGAGGAAATAAAGTTGAGTTTGGAACAAATTCAGAAACAGGTTAAAGACAGCGATCACTGCAGAGAACTCTTTACAAAGAGGAGACACTTCAAATTGACAGTTCCTCGAAGAGGACTTCAAGTGAATACCAAGGTAATGGTGAAACCAACTGCGGGAATTGGAGCTGGAAGTGGCTCAGACCAAACTGCAACTGGCAGAGGCTGAGTGCAAAATTACAGGAGGAGGAGAATGCTGATGGGTTGATGCAGAAGACGAAAGTAAGAGAGCCATCCAATTGTAGAAGTTGTGATGGAGAGAGTGAGACAACGCAGCAATTCAGGCAGAGAAGGAAACTGACTGCAAGGTTATGCAGGTTAGGTAGACTGGCTATGCTAAATTGCCCCTTGGTGTCCCAAGATGTGTAGGTTCCGGGGATCAGCGGGCTAAATGCATGGGGTTATAGTGATAGGGCAGGAGGGTGGGCCTGGGTAAGGTGCTCTGATGGATAATCGGTACAGACTTGATGGGCCAAATGGCCTTCTTCTATACTGTAGGGATTCTGAGCTTATGCAGCAGAACAAGGTTGCTGAGATGGTCACACAAATAGAAAAACGCTAGAACCAGTATAATCAAACAGCTGATGGAAAAGATGCCAAATAGAAATGCAAGGGAGAGAAGAAATGACCTAAGTATCAGAAATAGATTATCACAACAATTTCCTTCACAAGTACAAGACCGAGGTTGAGAACCAACTGTCAAAACATGAGGCCGTGTTGCACTGTGATGTTGGTACTCGCATGTATTGTAGATTAAGATGCTTGACAGAAAAAAGGATCATAGAATCCCTACAGTGCAGAAGGAGGCCATTCGGTCCATTGAGTCTGCACCAACCACAATCCCACCCAGGCCCTATCCCCGTAACCCCACATACTTACCCTTCTAATCCCCTGATGCTAAGGGGCAATTTAGCATGGCCAATCCACCTAGCCTGCACACCTTTGGACTGTGGAAGGAAACCAGAGTACTCGGAGAAAACCCACGCAGACAAGGGGAGAACATGCAAACTCCGCACAGACAGTGACCTGAGGCCGGAATTGAACCCGGGTCCCTGGCGCTGTGAGGCAGAAGTGCTAACCATGATGTCATCATGCCATCCATGCCAGTCAATGAGGATTGGAGAGTGACACATCAGAGTGAATTCGGTAGTCCATGGTCAGTGCACAGTCTAGGTCAGAACTCAGAAAGCAACAAGCCTGTATGCAAACATCCCAGGCAAGATATTTGGGACTGTGCATAGTTGAAGCCTACTAATAGAAGTGTTATGTTGAATGCTGAGGATCTTATCACTGAGCAATTGCCACATTGATTTACAAATGTCTAACTTGTGTGTATAATGTGTATTTAGAATGTGGGTTTGAGTAAATTGACCTTGACGTTTGTATAAAAATATCAAAGGGGAAGGGATACAGTTGTTTCTTCGGAAGAAACTCTTCAAATGCAGACAATAAAAATGTGACAAAACTTATTCCAACTTGTAACTCAAAGAAAGGGTTTAATAAGAAACTTCATGACTCCAAACTTGAGGCCTCGCCCTGGGCCAATCCAAGCTCCCCACAATTGCCAACAGGTTCTTACTTATAGTGAGTCAGCTGGTCAGCTGACCATCACATCATTCTGTAATTGGTTCCATGGTTTACTGGGTCAGCTGACTTTTACAGCTTGTTACCATTGGTCACATTACATCCAATACAAAGTTGTCGCCAGTTACATTCTAGCAGATTGTGGGAGTCTGTCTCTTTAGGACAGCACAGCAGAAGAGGGTCAACCGGCTTGAGGGAACGACGGGGACTGAGAGTGAGTGATCAGCCCAGAGGATGGAATCCTCTCTCGGGCAGAATCATCAAGGAGCTATGCAGTAAGCATGTACGAACTAGGACTCTGCCCCAAGGCAGCTCAGGGCTGCAAAGCCCCGAACCTGATTCCTCTTTGTCAATAAATAGCTTTCGCTCTTAATGAAGCCTGAAGTGTCTTGATGCCGTCCAAGGGGTGTCACGCTATTACAGTATGTAATTGGCTGTAAAGCACTTTGGAATGCAGGTTATGGAAGGTGGTTTATAAATACGATGCAAGTGATTCTTCCCTTCGTCCATCTGCACTGGTTTGCAAGTGTTGCTTCTTGAAACTTGGCTTTGAAGCCGGCTGGTGATGTGTGGACTGGCAGCACAGTGAGCCACACAGGGTACCTTTATTTTTTGCTTTAGTATTACTCAACACCGCAGTGGAGATTGTTTGACTGCTGAATGAGATGACTGGTTTGGGCAGAGGGAATTGACCAGATGCTGTGATATAACCCGCCTCAAATAGCTGAAGCACAAAACAGGAATCAACACGTTGCGTGCTGTTGCATCTTAAACAAGAACGCAAGTTCTGCATGCGGCAGACTGTCTCTGACAAGTGATTAGCGACAGCCCCCCTACTCGACCGTCCCAAGGGCAAAAGAGAGATGCTTCACTATTGAATGCACGTCACAAATGCCTAAAAATAAAACACATAAAAGTGAACTCATTATATGTACCATCAAAGCATTCTCTTCCCCAGAGAGATTGAGAAATGGCCTTGCAGGTAATCAGGTAGTGCTGTGATTTAGCTCTCAGTTTCCAGCCCCCCCCCCCCTCCCACCCACCGCTCCATCCCACCCCAGTGGTAGCCACCTCCCTCCATCCCCCACAATTATCAACACCGTCCAAACCTGATGCGGTGGTGAGGTGTAGCACCTATTAGCAATCTCCATTCTATACAAACATGTTCGGGGAGCTGATATTCTGCTTGTGAATCCCTCTCAGCTCTCACTAATAAGGACTCACCTCACATCAAATGCGAAGCAAAGCTGTCAGTCGCTGTTTGAATCGTTGATGGTTGCTGACGGAGTCTTCTATGACGTAACGGTTTTGCGATGTGTTTGAAATGATACACTGTGCGATTCAGGTGCACAGTTTACAAGAGTAATGTGGCTGATGTATGTGCGTGGTAATGAGTTTTCCTTGTTTCCTTCCCATCTGGTGCCAACAGCTGTACCTCCTTTATGCATTATATATCATGATCTCTTGTAAGTATGTAGGCCAAAAATGACAACCCTCTCGTGTGGCATCCAGCACATTTTATGATTATATTTTGACATTGTACCTCGTAAACTTGGTTGATTCAAAATTCTCTGGAGATTAGCAATCATTCTTTTGTGGTGATCATCGAAAGGTAATACATAACAAATGTTGCAAAAGGACTATTTACATTCATTGCCAAATGCTCAGGGTGTTGTCCTGGTATGAATGAGGGCAGCATCATGGTGGCACAGTGATTAGCACTCATAGCGGCAGGGACCCGGGTTCAATTCCAGCCTCGGGTGGCTGTATGTGTGGAGTCTGCACGTTTTCCCCATGTCTGCGTGGGTTTCCTCCGGGTGCTCTGGTTTCCTTCCTGAGGTACACGGTACATACTCTTGCAACTCAGCCAACGTTGTCTACCTGATACGCTGCAGGAAAGGATGTCCCGAGGCATGGTACATTGGGGAAACCATGCAGACGCTACGACAACGGATGAATGAACACCGCTCGACAATCACCAGGCAAGACTGTTCTCTTCCTGTGGGGGAGCACTTCAGCAGTCACGGGCATTCAGCCTTGGATCTTCAGGTAAGCGTTCTCCAAGGCGGCCTTCACGACACACGACAGCGCAGAGTCGCTGAGCAGAAACTGATAGCCAAGTTCCGCACACATGAGGACGGCCTAAACCGGGATGTTGGATTTATGTCACATTATCAGTAACTCCCACAGCTTTCCCCCTGATCTTTCAGAATCTTACTAGCTGTTCTGTCTGGAGACAATACACATCTCTTTAACCTGTGTTTAATGTTCCCTCCACCCACATTATCTGTACCTTTAAGACCTGGCTGGCTGTAGAGATTTGCATTCTAATTAGTATTCTGTAACTTGATTTCTGTGTCTCTGTGCACTGTTGGAGAACAGATATGCACTCCATCTGACGAAGGGGCAGCGCTCCAAAAGCTTATGGTATTTGCTACCAAATAAACCTGTTGGACTTTAACCTGGTGTTGTGAGACTTCTTACCGTTCCTTCCACAGTCCAAAGATGTACGGGTTAGGTTACTGGCCATGCTAAATTGCCCTTAGTGTCAGGGGGATTAGTACTGTAAATATGTGGGGTTATGAGGATGGAACCTGGGTGGGATTGTTGTCAGTGCAGGCTCGATGGGCCAAATGGCCTCCATCTGCAATGTAGATTCTATGATTCTATGATCACTGTTGTCTAATTTGGTGCATCGACAGTTGGGATGGTACTAAGGATGATGGAGAAAATGTTGGCTCTGTGAAATGCTGTCAACAAGCAACCAGATCCAGATCCTTCAGGAAAGGGTAAGGAGGCTGAACTTGTTTTGGCAAAGCAGTGACCTCAGTGAGATGTTCCAAATTCTTAAAGATATTGGCAAAGGTACACTGAACATAGACAAACAGGCCATTTGACCCAACAGATTTATGCTAATATTTATTAGCAACATGGTAGGAGGTCCTGTGGCACAGTGGCTGCCACTGAGCCAGAAGCTCTGGGTTTGAGCCCCTCCCCAGGACTTGATGCCCAAAGAAGGTGCGTTCATAATGTGGTCAAAGAGGTTGAGTGTGTTAACCTGTAAAATCCTTCCAAACACTGTACTATAGGGATTCTATGCTTCTATGATAAACATTTATGGAGAGGCAATGGCTTTATGGTATTATTGCTAGACTATTAATCCAGAAACTCTACTGTTCTGGGGACCTGGCTTCAAATCCCGCCACGGCAGATGGTGGAATTTGAATTCAATGGCTGGTGGTAAGAGTGGGAGAGACTTCTGGACAGTCACGCTTGATGTGGATTGGCGCCCCTCAAGCAATAAGCCCCTGGCGACAGACTGGTGACCTGTTCTGGAAAGAACTAGCTTTGAAGCAGACAACAGTCTACTTTTGTGTGTCACAAAACGCGGGAAGAGAATTGGAATGGGATTCTCAACATATCCCTCCTCTAACCTCACTTCATCTTACTCTGTTAACTTATCTTACTTTTACTTTCTTCCTCATGTGTTTATCTAACGTCTCCTTAGATGTATCGGTGCTATGTGGCCATGCTATGCTTCTTACAGGAAAGAGTTTCAGCTTCTTCTCACCCTCAAGATTTTTGGATTTATTACTGACCTATTACATTTATGACATTTATGACCTCTCGTTCTGGGCTCCTTTTAACATCCACTTTAAATTTAATTTTAAGAACACCTATTTGGTTAGCATTCTCTATTCTTGAAAAAGGAGCCTAAGCCTTCTCATAAGGATGATAAATGGATTATCAAGAGCTCTTAGTCTGGTATTACTCTTGCAATCTTTTTTGGACATTCTCCAGTGGCTCCATAACATTTGTGTAATAGGGAGACCAGAAGTGTACAACAATGGCCTGGACAATTTGTCTGCCTTAGCGATGGGTTCAAAGAGGGGTAAGATGAGTTAAGAGGTTCGGCAAAAAAAGGAAGCTGAACAGCAATGCTTAACTGAGATGTGATCAAGAGATGGTGACATATGGGGGACTGTATGGAGTTGTGTGTTCTCCCCATTTCTGTGTGGGTTTCCTCTTGGTGCTCCAGTTGTCTCCTAATGTCCAAAGATGTGCAGGTCAGGTTGATTTGCCTTGCTAAATTGCCCCTTACAGTCAGAGGGATGAGCAGGGTAAATGCTTGGGGTTATGAGGAGAGGACCAGGGTGGAACTGTTGTTGGGGCAGGCTCGATGGGCTGAATGGCCTCCTTCTGTACTGTGGGGATTCTATGATAAACATTTACAGAGAGGCAATGGCTTAGTGGTATTCTCGCTCGACTTTTAATCCAGGAAACTCAGCGAAAGCTCTGGGGACATGTGTTTGAGTCCCCCCACAGCAGATGGTGGAATTTGAATTCAATAAAGAATATCTGCAGTTAAGAATCTACTGATGACCATGAAACCATTGTCGATTGTCGGAAAAACACATCTCGTTCATTAATGTCCTTTAAGGAAGGAAATCTGCCTTCCTTACCCGATCTGGCCTGCATGTGACTCCGGAGTCACAGCAAGGTAGCTGGCTCTCAACTGCCCTCGGGCAACTAGGGATGGGCAATAAATGCTGGCCAACCAGCAACGCCCATGTCCCAAGAATGAATTAAAAAAATTAGAGTTTAATAGCCTTCCTTACTCCAATTCCTTCCTCTTCCAGTTGACAATGGGGCTTTATCGCCATTTATATCATCCATTATTTTCCAGGGATTTGTCGGGTGGTTCTCCAGTCCTTCTTGCCATGAATACTCCACATTTGATCCAGCTGAGAATTGGCAGCAATACACGTTGGCTTGCCTGCAGTGGCGGCTGTGTTCTTATGTGGTGAACAAGTCCTGAAGTGGGACAGGCAGTTATGGCTCAGAGAAAGGAGAGTTATGTACTGCGCCACTCCTATTGCATGCTTAAATTGTTGAAGTACCTCCAATAACTAGTCCTTCTCGTTGATGTGAAGCGTAGAAGTTTTTTTTTGTTTTAGCTCGATGTCCTATATTTTGTATTTTATTTTTTATTTTGGCATGATTCCATTTCAGCCTGCCAACTTTATGACAACTGAGTTTCTTTCGCAGCAGGAATAATAACACCAAGTGGATTGTGAGTTTGTGTTTCAAAGAACAACTTGATAATTAAGTCCAATTTTAATTGGACATATCATTTACAAAAAGGTCCCTTCGCAGACTTGACTTGAACATGTCCGATTGTGTGCTATTCAAGCAGGAACGGGTTGGCTGAATTTAAAATTACCCAACTGAATCATTAGAGTCCCTTATGGAAAGCGACTGTCATCCTAATCTGGTCTGATATATATATGACTTCAGTTCCACACCAATGTATTTGATGATTAATTGCCCTCTGAAGTGGCCGAGACAAAGTTGGCCATCGAGGCAGGCAACAAATTCCAACCTTGTCAGCAACACCCACATCACATTTCCAAAAAGTAAGGTGAAGGTTGATATCTTGGTCGCATGGTCAAACTGTAGGGTGGCTGTTACCAGAAATGAGAAAAGGCTGTTGCAGTGGCAATGACCCTCCTCAGCCATGCTGTTAAGATATGGTGACAATGCAGTCAGTCCCTTCATCCAAGGTATTCATATAAAATAGCTGAGGCCCCAGCACTGATCCATGTGGATCCGTTACAGTTAACCAACCTGAACATTTATTTATCTGCTTCCTGTTAGTTAGGCAATCCTTTATCCATGTTAATATATTACCCCCAAAACCATGAGCTCTTGTCTTGTCAATATTGGGGCGGTACAGTGGCACAGTGGTTAGCACTGCTGTCTCACACCGCCAAGGACCCGGGTTCAATTCCCGGTTTAGTTCACTGTCTGTGCGGAGTTTGCACGTTCTCCCCATGTCTGCATGGGTTTCCTCTGGGTACTCCAGGCTCCTACCACAGTGTGAAAGATGTGCTGTTTAGGTGCACTGACCATGCTAAATTCTCCCTCAGTGTACCCGAACAGGCGTCGGAGAGTGGCAACTAGAGGATTTTCACAGTAACTTCATTGCAGTGTTAATGTAAGCCTTGTTGTGCTAGTAATAAATACACTTCTATCTTTTATGTGGCACTATATAATCCAAATATACTACCTCTGCTGATTCCTTTTTATCCATCCTGTTTATTACATCGTAAGTAGTCTCACAACACCAGGTTAAAGTCCAACAGGTTTATTTGGTAGCACGAGCTTTCGGAGCGCTGCTCCTTCATCAGGTGAGTGCCTGATGAAGGAGCGGTGCTCCGAAGGCTCGTGCTACCAAATAAACCTGTTGGACTTTAACCTGGTGTTGTGAGGCTACTTACTGTCCCCACCCCAGTCCAACGCCGGCAACTCCACATCATGTTTATTACATCCTTAGAGAACTGTACTAAATTTGTCAAACATGAATTCCCTTTCACAAAACCATGTTGGCTCTGTTTGATTGCAGCTTAATTTTCTTAATGTCTCTCTACTATTGCATTCATAACTGATTCCAGTATTTCCCAGTAAGGGATGTGATGATAGCGAGCCTATAGTTTCCTGCTTTCTGTCTCCCTCCTTTCAAAGATAGAAGCGTTACATTTATGGTTTTCTAGTCCGGTGCGACCTTGTCAGAATCTGGAATGTTTTAGAACATTACAACCAATGCATCCACTGTCACTTGTTTTAAGACCCAAAAATACAGGCCATCATGTACAGGGGATTGTCAGTCTTCAGTCCCATAAGGTTTCCTAGCAGTTTTTATCGAGTGATCATGCTTGTCGCGAGCCCCTCCGTTTCTTTTGTGTCTTGATTTTCTACTATTCTTGTGGTGTTTTTTGTACCTTCGACAATGCAGATGAATTGAAAATACTTGCTCAAAATCTCTGCCATGACCTTGGTTCATATTATGAATAAAAACAAATTACTGTGGATGCTGGAATTTGAAACCAAAAGATAAAATGCTGGAAAATCTCAGCAGGTCTGGCAGCATCTGTAAGGAGAGAAAAGAGCTTACATTTCGAGTCCAGATGACCCTTTGTCAAAGCTAAAAGGCATAGAAAGTGGGAGATATTTATACCACAGAGTGAGGGAATGAAAGATGAGTCATAGCCACGGAAACCAGGGGAAAGGCTGCTAATGACAGTCCACAGAGAGAATAAAGGGTGTGAATGGCCAAATGGCAGAGAAGCTGTAAACTGTGACAGATGGAGATGTTGGAGGAAAGAGGGGGGAAGATGGGACAGAGATAAAATTCATATTATGAATTCCCCATTCTTGTCCTCTTAGGTACCAACATTTACTTTAGCTACTCTCTTCATTCCTATATTGTTTTGAAACTCTAAATGTCTGCTTTATGTTCATTGCTCATTTGCTCTCATACTCTCATTTTCCCTTCTTTGATATTGTTTTAGTCATCCTTTGCTGCTTTCTAAAAGGTTTCCAAACTTATAGCCTACCATGAATCATCACAGAATTGTTCACATTTTCTTTTAATTGATTATCATCCTTAACTTCCTTAGGTAGCAGTAGATGGTGCATCTTGTAGAGCCTTTCTTTCTCAATGGAATATATCTTTGTTTAGGGTTATGAAACAACCATCAGATCTCTCAGTGTCAGCCCTATTCTCACCCTCCCCAGCAGCACTCAGCCTTCAAGAGTGCGCATTTCATACTGGCTGCCTGTTAATTAGTGTGAAATTGCGCTCTGGGGCTGATCACAGACAGAAGCATGTTCTGTGCCCACTTCTGGGCCTGCTGGCTGCGCACAACTGGCGGGCGAAAAATTCAGGCCAAGTAGATAGATGGTGGCTAATAGCACCTCCGCAGGTATAATAAATTTGATGCTGCTTATTTGATTTTGCTGATGGGTTCACAAAATTATAGGTGAA
This sequence comes from Mustelus asterias, assembly GCF_964213995.1. Classification (NCBI taxonomy): domain Eukaryota; kingdom Metazoa; phylum Chordata; class Chondrichthyes; order Carcharhiniformes; family Triakidae; genus Mustelus; species Mustelus asterias. The sequence goes on from NC_135817.1 coordinate 81,191,299, forward strand.
AGATTCCAGAATATGGGTTGAGTTTTGTCCTGTAATTACTGTTGCAAGATTCCAGAACTGAGCCAACATACAAATCATGTGACATGTAGCGGCCATTTTTTACTCTGGCAGAGTTCATTTTTAAATAAGCAGAAAGGAAAGTTTGATTTAACCAGTTTAGGATTACTTTCATGTCTTTCTGATGTGACATATGAATGGATAATGATTTGAGTGAAAATTTGCAATGTTACAATTCACCATTGGATCTGTGTAGCTCTAAACCTCCACAAGTGAAAAGGAAGAAATGGAGAAAGTTCATTTATTTATTAGTGTAACAAGTCGGCTTGCATTCCCACTGCAATGAAGTTACTGTGAAAATCCCCGAGCCTCCACACTCCGGCGCTTGTTCGGGTCCACTGAGGGAGAATTTAGCATGGCCAATGCAAGTAATCAGCACATCTTTCGGACTGTGGGAGGAAACCGGAGCACCCGGAGGAAACCCACGCAGAGAATGTGCAGACTCCACTTAGACAGTGACCCAAGTCGGAAATTAAACCCAGGTCCCTGGCACTGTGAGGCAACTGTGCCAACCATTGTGCCACCGTGCTGCCCTTAAAGGAAAGGAGAAGGCCATTCCGCCCCTTGGACTTTCTCCACCAAACATGGTTGAGCTTTCACATCAATCCACTTCCCAAGTTATTACCTCGTGCCCAAAGAGCTATCAGCATCTCTCTTGAATATGCTCCACAAGTGAGTGTATGCAGTCCTCTGCAGAAGCAAAGTTGAAAGAGTTACATGTTAGTATTTTACCACCCCGCCCACCATGGGAGTCAGAGCGGGCAAGGGGTGGACAATGAAAAGGTCCATTGACCTCGGGTGGGAATTTATGGTCTTGGGGCAAGCGAGGTCATAAAATCCCACCCATAATCTCAGTGAAGAGATTCCTCCTCATCACAGTCCTAAATGACTGACTCTTTTTCCTGTGACAATGGTCACGAATTCTACACTCTCCAGCTTCGAGAAACAGCCTCTGAGACACTTTCCTGTCAAAAACTCTAAGAGTTGGATACATTGCACAGAGGTCATTGATCCTTCCAAGCAAAATGGACCCTTTCTGCCCAATCCTACCTCATAGGATAGCCATTTTCACCCGAGAAATCAAGCTCATGAACCTTTATTGCATGTTCCTCTGAGGTAAGTTTATCCTTTCTTGTGTGAAGAGACAAAATCAGTGTAGGGGCTGTGATGTTGCATAACCTTTTGTTACTGGGACCCATATCATTTTTATTTAAGGTACCACCTTATTGATGCTCAGGACTCCTGATCTTTGTCCAAAGCTGCAAGCACTTGCCTAAAGTTGACCTTAGGAAAGCTCCCATTTGCTTGCAACCTCTCCATTGATTGCATCTTTGCCCTTGTTTACCAATGATTTGTTCACTCCCCAGTCTCCCATATGCTCTCCAATTCCACCCATCAGTCCCATGCACTCCTTCCATAACTTCTGGTAATCATTCCTCAATGCCTACTTGAGAGAATGGAAGACTACTTTCACACCATGCAGATCGGGCTATGCAACACTGGCAACTCTAGGTTTCAAACCACCTGATAGGTTTTCTAGATGCCTGCTAATCTTGTTACTGGGCAAATCGCATCTTATTATTCCTTCAGTCATATTTAAGAGGGTGGCTCACCACATTGAGGACACCACCTTGAGGGAAATTAGGGGAGGGTGATAAACTCTGCTGCTACCAGAAGAACCCACATCCCCTGAACAAGTAAGAAAATGCTTGTATGTTTAGCACAGAAGAAGAAATCCTCAGCTGCTTCATAAGAAAATTATCAAACAAGTTTTACACTGAACAACTGAAGGAGGTATGAAGGGAGAATCTGATCACCAAGAGGCATTGGAGAGTGCTTAGAAAAGAGAGAGGGGGAGATAAGTTTCGGGATGGAATTGCAGAGATAGCCTCTAAAAACATGGTTGCCAATGGGGGAACAATGGAAATCATGGATGCGCAAGAGATCCGAACTGGAAGATCACAGAGATCTCGGAGAGTTGTAGATTACAGAAAATAGAAGGGTGGACCATAGAAAAATTTGAGCCCATTCACAAGCATTTTAAAAGGAAGAAGAAGACTGGAATGTCCTGGTTTATAGACAGTCAAATAAACGCCAACTGCCTGCTTCCGATCAATAACTAATAATCAACACCAAATGTCTGAATTGGTTCTGACTGGAAGCAGTTTCTTCAGGCTATATTTCGTTAGGTATCCTGAGGGAATAGATTACAGATTCTCAGCAGCTTTTGAGGGCTGTTTTTTTTGTTGCTCCTCTGACATGGTTTTGCATTCCCTCTGGAAGCAACGTATTCTTTCAGAAGCCGCTTTCCCTGTGAGTCTGTTAGCTCAATGCTTGTCATTGTCAATCCCTGTGGGAGGTGCTATTTATGGGTTTACTGATTCTGTCTGCAAGCTGAGTTATTATACAGAGAATATCCCGGAGCACATGTGGAAACACCTCCACCAGCCCTGACCCCTTTGAGATAAGAAGAAACAGTCTTATTTATTATTTATCAGAGGTTTTGGGAACCAACTTATTTCAATGAGTGCCAGCTCAGCCTGGAATATGCCTACTTCCTTTTAGGCAGCGATTCCATCTAATGTGACCCATTAGACATGGAACAATGCTTCTTCATCAGGCACTTGATCTCAGCTAAGCCTGGTTCTCCATTGAGTGAACAAATAATTAATAGGTTGTCCCTTCCCTCAGACAAAAAGAGGAGTCATTAACTCCTCTCACCTTTTCTAAAACCCCTCCCATATCACCTTCCGGGAAGGTCTATAGTAACTGCACAATCATCTTCTACATTAGGATCATGGAATTTGACAGTGCAGAAGGAGGCCATTTGGCCCATCGAGTCCGCACCAACCACAATCCTACCCAGGCCCGATCCCCACAACCCCATACTTTTACCCTGCTAGTCCCCCTGACACTAAGGGGCAATTTAACATGGCCAATTCACCTAACCCGCACACCACACAAGATGGGTGACAAGGGGAAGTTGGAAAGTGCTCAAACACTCACAAATTAGATATACACCACCTTCCATCTGTTAGCTCAATGCTTGTCAGCACAGCGGTTAGCACTGCTGCCTCTCAGCGCCAGAGACCCAGGTTCGATTCCCGGCTTGTCTGTGTAGAGTTTGCACATTGAGAGGAAACTGGAGCACCCGGGGGAAACCCATGCAGACACGGGGAGAATGTGCAAACTCCACGCAGACAGTGACCCACGCCGAGAGTTCCTGGCGCTGTGAGGCAGCAGTCCTAACCACTGTGCCACCTTGTCACCCACCAAGTTCCTCCCAACCTCCACAGTCACTGCCTCTTAATTCCTTTCCCTCCTGTCACCATTCAGCCTTTTCCCCTTACCCTTCACCTGATTATTATTTTTGGAGATATTCCTGTTCTCCCACCTGTTCCCTTTGCTGTTGATGCTCCCATGCCCATCCTGACCCTGACCCCTGCCATTTTTGAGGCTGACAGCAACAGGACTTCCTGAGACACCCTCTGTGAGCCTGTGCACTACCCTCCATGAGCCTTACCGAATCCAACTATCATCTCTGACAGTGACCGTGCCGCCTAAGCCCTTCCAACCACCCGGACCGAACGCAGTGACTCAAGGACTATGCCCTTTAGACACATATCTCTAAGCCTGTCAGTGCCCAGAGAGGACATCATCCACCTGAGAATGTGGCTCAGATATCTGTGACAAGCTGAACCTTCCAACATGCCCCAGAGAGTCTGGCTCCCTCTACTGGAGTGTCTCATAAACATGCGGCAGGCTGTCTTCCACATTTCACCACACAACTTCCTCCCATTCTTCAGACAGTCTCCACCCTTCCCTGCTGGGCCTACCTCCCGTGTCCAGCCTTGGTTCTTATCCTAAAACATTGAATGTATTCAAGAGGCGGCCAGATATAGCACTTGGGGCGAATGGGATCAAAGGTTATGGGGAAAAAGCAGGATTAGGCTATTGAGTTGGATGATCAGCCATGATCGTAATGAATGGCAGAGCAGGCTCGAAGGGCCAAATGGCCTCCTCCTGCTCCTATCTTCTATGTTTCGATGGTTCAGCTTCTCCTATCAGCACCCTTTCTGATTGAGACTTTAAACAGTCCCCAGAGAAGCAAACGCAAAGTCTACTGACCTCAAAGCTGTGGATGAGGTGAGACTCCACAGGGATGCGCCACTTAGGTATAGTCCTCAACATTCTAATTTCCCATTAGTGGAGAACTGAATTTAGAGGGTTAACTTTACCCCAGTGATTTAACCTCTTAATGAGCATGCGTAAGATGCTAATGCATGCAATGGAATCCCTAACATTGTTCACTGGGAAACCCAACCCACCTTTAACCCACCTTGAAATTCCTGAGAATAAAATTCTGACAGTTTTGTTTTGCCTATCGTCTTAATTCTGTTCCCTCTGGTTTTCGAATCCTTAACCCTTGGAAGCAGTTTCTCTTTCTCTTCTCTATCTAACCCCTTCATTATTTTAAACACCTCTATCAGATCTCCTGAGTGGCATATTTGTGTGGAGGGAAAAATGTTGAATCCTGACCCCCCAAAACCCCAATCTCCAACTCCCACCCCTTATCGTCCAAACCCCTCTTCAACCCCCTCATCCACCTGCGGTTTTACCACCCCCAAGCTCCACTCCCTGTTACTCCCCATGTCCCCCGAGCTCTGACACAGGGAGGGTGGGGGGAGGGCCAGGGGTGAGTATTTATTTATTTTGCAAATGCAAACTCCCTGAGCTTAGCGGTTTCTACTGGCCCTGCTGCATTGAGTGCATATAGGCCTCCACTGAGTCTGTGGATTGGACATTCTTCTATGATGAGGTGCACAGTTTGCTCTCTCCCACAGGCACATGGAGGGCTGGCACTAATACCCCATGTGTGGGGGTTGGCCAAACAGGGGCCATGGCCAGTCCTGAACCTGTTGAGGGTGAACCACTTTTCCCTTGGTGGGTTGACACCAGGGAGCAGTTGGGTTGAGTTTGAGACCAGGTATTTGTTTGTCATGTCCAATGATTCCCATTCATTTGTCCAGGTGGAATTTGCGTTGAAGTCCTGTGTGGGACTGTTTTACCAGATCGGCCTTCTTAATGGGAGTTGTACCTTGGGTGGACTGAAGAAATCAATAAGAACATAAGAACGAGGAGCAGGCCTCGAGCCTGCTCCGCCATTCAATAAGATCATGGCTGATCTTTTTGTGGACTCAGCTCCACTTACCCGCCCGCTCACCATAACCCTTAATTCCTTTACTGTTCAAAAATGTATCTATCCTTGCCTTAAAAACATTCAATGAGGTAGCCTCAACTGCTTCACTGGTCAGGGAATTCCACAGATTCACAACCCTTTCGGTGAAGAAGTTCCTCTCAACTCAGTCCTAAATCTGCTTCCCCTAATTTTGAAGCTATGCCCTCTAGTTTTAGTTTCACCCGCCAATGGAGACAACTTCCCTGCTTCTATCTTATCTATTCCCTTCATAATCTTATATGTTTCTGTAAGATCTCCCCTCATTCTTCTGAATTCCAATGAGTATAGCCCCAGTCTACTCAGTCTCTCCTCATAAGCCAACCCTCTCAACTCCGGAATCAACATAGTGAATCTCCTCTGCACCCCCTCCATTGCCAGTATATCCTTTCTCAGGTAAGGAGACCAAAACTGTACACAGTACTCCAGGTGTGGCCTCACCAGCACCTTATACAGCTGCATCATAACCTCCCTGTTTTTAAACTCCATCCCTCTAATAATAAAGGACAAAATTCCATTTACCTTCTTAATTACCTGCTGCACCTGCAAACCAACATTTTTGCGATTCCTGCACAAGGACACCCTCTGCACAGCAGCATGCTGCAATTTTTTACCATTTAAATAATAGTCCATTTTGCTGTTATTCCTACCAAAATAGATGACCTCACATTTACCAACATTGTACTCCATCTGCCAGACCCTTGCCCACTCATTTAGACTAGCATGAAGTGGCAGGTGAAGTGGGGAGGGGGGGGGGGGGGCGCATTGCAAGCTTTCTCTATCATTTAGTGGATTGTTGTAAGTTGGCGGACATGTGGAGGAGTGATGTTTGCCAGGACTGGGAGACAAGAGAGTGGTGTAGAGTGCAGTGTTCCAGTAATGATACTCATGAGAGCATTCAGCTGGGTGTCAATTCTGTGTGTGCCTTGACAAAACGAGCACAACATTTTGCTACTAAGAGAGTGCTAATGCTGAGGTTCATAGGGTGGTGAATAGCTGATTTCCTTGAGGAAGTTACAGTCGGATTACTCCTTTTATGGGGCATTGTACACTGGACAATGTCTCATCAGTACGTTGGTGACACCATCAGCATACAATGAAGTATCGGAGAGTTTGATAAATCCTCAATAGCGGGCGACTAATTTAGAAATACATCAGCATAAATGAACATTTACAGAGCGTTTTCTTCAACAGAAGGTTGAGTATACACGCTGTTTTTGCCAATGTTTGTTGGACCTGTCTTCCTGACTGAGAAAAATTGACCATTTATTCTCATTTTACGGTCCATTTCCAAAGCTTGTGCTTGCAAAATCAGGAGTTATTTGGGCAAATCAATAACAGAGGAACAACAAATAATAATTTCTTAACCATTTTTGTTTGGAAATTATTTTTTTTAATGGGTGAATCAGTTAGGCTTGAAGCTAAGTGAGAACAAACCATGTATATTTCCCTCAACAGAAAGGCCTATTTCTCAATGTTAAAATATTTCAATGGACTCTGACTATCTTTTGGATGGGATTTTAATTGATGCCCTCTTCCTCCCTCTTCCAGGGACTTAAAGATCCAGGGCATTGGTGGCACGGTGGCACAGTGGTTAGCATTGCTATCTCACAGCGCCAAGGACCGAGGAACAATTCCGGCCTCGGGTGACTGCCCGTGCGGAGTTTGAATGTTCTCCCCGTGGCTGTGTGGGTTTCCTCCTGGTGCTTCGGTTTTCTCCTACAGTCAGGGAGGATGGGCAAGGTAGGTGGATTAGCCATGGTAAATCTGTGGGACTACGGGGCTAGAATAAAGAGAAGGGTTGCTCTTTCAGAGAGCCGGTGTAGACTTGGTGGGCCAAATGGCCAAATGGCCTCTTTCTATACTGTAGAGATTCTATGGCCTAAAAAGATCAAGGATTTCTCACAGCGCCAGGGACCAGGGTTGGGTCATTGGCTATGCGGAGTTTGCATGTTCTCCCCGTGTCTGTGTGGGTTTCCTCCGGGTGCTCTGGTTTCCTCCCACACTCCAAAGATGTGCGGGGTAGGTTGATTGGCAGTGCTAAATTGACTCTGTGTCAGGGGGATTAGCAGGGCAAATATGCGGGATTATGGGAATAGGGCCTGGGTGGGATTGTGGTCGGTACAGACTCGATGGGCCAAATGGCCTCCTTCTGTATTGTAGGGATTCTATGATTCTATGATTCTCCCCTGTGTCCAAGCCATTACTGATCCATTGGTCAACATGATTAAAGCAGCTTACATAGAATGACAAAGGACATTTAGAATAAGGGAGGACAGTCGGGTAATGGTAATGTCACTCACCTAGTAACCCAGCGACCCATACTCATGTCCTAGCTGGGAAAATAGGTTCACCCTCACCTCGGCAGCAGGTGCAGTTTAAATCCAATGAATAAAGCTGGTTTCTGTAATGGTGATTACGTGAAATTTACATTGATTGTTCTTCAAAGCCCATCTGGTTCACTAATGTCCTTTCGGGAAGGAAACTGGACATGCTGACAGTCTGTCTCACGTATAAGTTCCGATCCACAACAATGTGATTGATTCTGAACTGCTCTTTGAAATGGCCTAACAAGCCATTCTGTCCAGGGGAAATTAGCGACGGTGACAAATGTGAGCGATGCCCACATCTCAAGAAAGGAAATAAAGAGGCCACTCATCCCAATTAGCCTGTGCTAGTCTTCATACTCCAACCATTTCATCTACCTTTTCCCAGCTGTTCAGTATATCTTTATATTTCCTTTGATTTAATGTAATCATCTAGATTTTTCTTGAAAAGCATCTAAGCTATTATTCTGTGAATAAAGAAATGTCTCCTTGTGTGCCTAATGGATCAATTGGTGACTATTTTGTATCTGTGGCCCCACATTTTGGATTGGCCCACAAGTGGAAACATTCCCACATTTAGTTTAGTTTATTTATTCACAAGTAGGCTTACATTAACATTGCAATGAAGTTACTGTGAAAATCCCCCAGTCACCACATTCTGGCGTCTGTTCGGGGATCATTGTATCATCATGGAATTCATACAGTGCAGAAGGAGGCCATTCGACCCATTGATCCTGCATCAACCACAATCCTACCAAGGCCCTATCCCCATGACTCTGTGCATTTACCCTAGCTAATCCCCCTAAGGGGCAATTTAGCACGGCCAATCTGCCTAACCCACACATCTTTCGAATGTGGGAGGAAACCAGAGCACTCGGAGGAAACCCACGCAGACACGGGGAGAACGTGCAAACTCCACACAGACAGTGACCCAAGCCAGGAATCGAACCCGGGTCCCTGGCGCTGTGGGGCAGCAGTGCTAACCACTGTGCTGCCATGCCACCCACTACTGGGTGCACATAGGGAGAATTTAGCATGGCCAATGCACCTAACCAGCATGTCTTTCGGACTGTGGGAGGAAACCGGAGCACCCGGAGGAAACCCACGCAGACACGGGGAGAACGTGCAGACTCCGCACAGGCAGTAACCCAAGCTGGGAATCGGACCTGGGTTCATGGCGTCGTGAGGTAGTGGTGCTAACCAGTGCTCTGCCCAACCCATTCACAACCTGGTCAGATCACCTCTTAGGAGTAAATTTTCCAGTCCTGTCTGCCGTGGGAATTGTCACGGGCGGGACAGAAAATTTGAAAGTCCATAAATTCGGGCAGGAATTTCTGGTCTTGTGGCGGTCAAGACAGGAAAATCCTGCCTTAAGTCTTTCAGCTGTTATTCTTCCATTGCTGTTTGTGGGACCTTGATTTGTATAAATTGACAGCTATGGTTCCTATATCATGCCAATGGCTGCACTTCAGAAGTACTTCAGTGTCTGCAGAGTGCTTTGGGATGTACTGAAGCTGTGAAAGGTGTTATATAAATGCTGCTTTTGAAGAGAGATGGTTTTATGAGATAGCACTTCTTGGGAAATTCACACATAAACACTTTCTGCTCTTGTAATCCATCCTGCGTTTGCTATCTTTATACATGGAGATCAATGTCATATTATTTTTACAAAACTATCTCGGAATCAGCAAGGTTCCTTGGCTTGCTACCTTAAAGAAGCTGTTCGCCCATCTGTAAAATGTTGCACGTTTTTGCTGACAGTGCAACCTGCATGAACATATCACACCTGCTCCTTGTTACACCTTTCCTGTCACACATTCCCTGTCACAACTTGCTGATAAGATTCCTGCAGGAAAAGAATCTGTCCTGGGCAAAAAGAAATGAGGAATGGCACAAGATGGGAGAGAGTGAGCTCCAAGGTTTTCAGATGCTGCCAGGGAGGTCCTGGTGGAGGAATTAGAGGAGAATTGGAGGACGGCACGGTGGCACAGTGGTTAGCACTGTTGCCTCACAGTGCCAGGGTCCCGGGTTCCAGATTCCTAATTCTGCTCCTATGTCGTATCGTCTTATAGAGATAGATAGGTCTTACATTAACACTGCAATGAATTTACAGTGAAATTCCCCTAGTCGCCACACTCCAGCGCCTGTTTGGGTACACTGAGGGAGAATTTGGCTTGGCCAATCCACCTAACCTGCACATCTTTGAACTGTGCGAGGAAACCTGAGCACCCGGAGGAAACCCACGCAGACACGGGGAGAATGTGCAAACTCCACACAGACAGTGAGCCAAGCTGGGAATCGAACCCAGGTCTCCGGCGCTGTGAGGCAGCAGTGCTAACCATTGTGCCACCGTGCCGTCCTGACTAATCAGGGGAGCAGGGGTTATGGGGAAGAGGCAGGAGAATGGGGATGAGAAAAATGTCAGCCATGATTGAATGGCGGAGCAGACTCAATGGGCCCAGTGGCCTAATTCGGCTTCTATGTCTTATGGTCTTATGGGTTTAATTCCGGCTTTGGGTCACTGTCTGTGTGGTGTTTGCACGTTCTCCCAGTGCCTGCCTGGACTTCCTCCGGGTGCTCTGGTTTCCTCCCACAGTGCGAAAGACGTGCTGGTTAGATGTTTCGGCCGTGCTAAATTCTCCCTCAGTGTACCCAAACAGGTGCCGGAGTGTGACGACTCGGGGACTTTCACAGTAGCTTCATTACAGTGTTAATGTAAGCCGAGGTGTGACGCTAATAAATAAACTAAACTTTAAAGAAAGTTTCACATTCACTGGGCTGGGGGTGGGAGGGATGGGGGTTCCAGGAGACTATCCAGCCTGACAGTGGGAGCAGATAGCCCTGGAGGTCAAAGTTAGCAGCCAAGTCCTGAGGTGCTGGAATTGACAGGGTTCAATGCACTACGTTACTCCACTCGCAACAATCTCCACCAATCGGGACTAACGTCCAGCTCTGACGAGGGGTCATCCAGACTCGAAACGTTGGCTCTATTCTCTCTCCACTGATGCTGTCAGATCTGCTGAGATTTTCCAGCATTTTCTGTTTTTGTGTCTAACACTCGTTGTTTCACCTCACCTGCCCCTCACCCCACCCTACCCCACCCCCTCCACCCCACCCCACCCCACCCCACCCCACTCCACCCCACACACTTCACACAGTTGCAAACCTCGTGCCCACACTTGCTCACACGATCAGCCATATCGGTCAAACAGATTGGGTGGCACTCATTGACACACATCACTCTCCCACGCAGGACAAGGTGTCTCATAACCGCAGGCACCCGAAGCCAAGCGCAAAGCGCCTCCATGAGCTGAACTCCGTCATTGAAGCAGACATTGCTGAGGCCTGGGCCAGCTGCTGGGCTGGAACCATTGAAGATGACGACATCCTCTTAATTAATCCTGCTTCTCAATTCCCTTATCGAACAATTTCTTCCAATTTATCAACTGCTGGTAGTGTAAACACACAACCTTGTACTTCCTCCACCACCCGTCACCACACAAGAACCTTAACCTTGTGCCATTTTCCTTTCAGAAGCCCAAGAATGGGACTCTGGCCAGACAGTGGAGTGATAAGAGTGTGATGATGAGCGTACAGCACTGACATTCGTTTGCACATTCACAGTCACCAGCTCAGATGCAGACTCTGCGCACATCTTAGGTCAGAGGTGGAAATATGTGTTTAGTGAAACACCAGGTACACTTGGGCCACAGCCAAGGCTGGGGGCAAGGGTAGTGCAGCTTCCACTGCAGAGGACTAAGAGGAGGAGTAGCCGACAGAATATTGATGGGTTTACACCGTAAAGTCATTGCGCTTTGCTGGTCTGTCAGAAGCCCTGCAGCCAATGTTATGGAACACGAAGGAGTCCAAAATTGACTTGGTACAGGGCTTCACACAGAGCATGGAGTCCATCCTTGCCAGCGTGCAAGCAGTCCACTCCATTTAGTCTGCAAGTGGCGGGCTAAACCATGAAGCAGCGTCTGATGGCTGACTTGTAACTTCTACTGCAGCACAAGCAGCAGACGCCCAGGACGGGATTTTCCAGCCGCGCTGGCCCCAAGTCTGGAAATTCTCACCCAAGGTCAATGGATCTTTGCGTGGTCTGCCGAATTTTCTGTCCCGTCTGCTACGATTCCCGTGATGGGTATGATGGGAAAATTCCACCCCCCCCCCCCCCACATAACTGCCACCCAAACTCAGACTGCTGCGAACATGGCGGGGGGGGGGGGGGGGGCGGGGAGAACAGTTCAACATGGCGCTGCGGTTCATCCATCTGTCCTTTGAACAAATTACTGGGATGACTGAAGCACTGCCCCAGAGGGTGTGGCAGCGGTTCCATGAAGCACAAACCTGCTGTCCTTTCTCAGGATGGCAGCATCTGTCTTCTTACCACTGCCATTCCCCCAATATCCTCGTGGTTGCGGGTCAGCCGGCCGGACCAGGCTGTTGCTGTGCCAGCAGGCCGAGATGGTAAGGTTCGAGGCCTGGACTGGGGAGCTGCTCAAGGCCGTCCTCCAAGGCCCTCTGCGGTCTCCTCCACTGAAAGTCCAGCCAGGCTACAGCTAGTAGGGTTAAACCACTAATAAGAAGCACTAGGCCAGGCAAAAGCACACAGATAGCAGCACCAAGGGAATGCACAAGGATATTTAGCTTATGTTTGCATGCCAAATGGCATGATTTCATTTGCAAATTTGGTGTGAAATGTTTTTATTTAATAATGTTTTCATTGAGAATTTTCAACTTTGTATTCGGTACGAAAGGCAACAAATTCCCAGGATTCAGCACTACAGAATGATCATCATTTCACGTATATGTGTTCATTAAGCAGCACTTTCCCAACCCAGGATCACTACCATCTAGAAGGATTACCTCAGCAGATACCTGGGAACACCATCCCCTGGAGATTCCCTCCAACTCACTCACCATCCTAGCCTGGAAATTGTGACGCTACTGTGCCTTTAAGAAATGTATTTTTAAAATCATGTTCTCTGCTGTTTGTAAGCAGCTTTGCTTATTTTTTTCATTGTTGCTGACCTGTCTGCTTAGATGTCCTTACATTGCTGGTTAAATGATTTAACTAAGGTTTTGTTTATTTTAATCTGGGTCTAATGCGATATCCTGGAGTTTCATGAGTTTATGACCCTTATGAATTGTTAGGGGGAATTGACAGGTCAGGTGACAAAGAACAAAGAATAAAGAAAATTGCAGCACAGGAACAGGCCCTTCACCCCTCCTAGCCTGCACCGACCATGCTCTCTGACTGAACCCCTCCTCTTACAGGGACCATATCCCTCTATTCCCATCCCATTCATGTATTTGTCCAAACGCCCCTTAAAAGTCACCATTGTATCTGCTTCCACTACCTCCCATGGCAGCAAGTTCCAGGCACCCACCACCCTTTGTGTAAAAAACTTGCCTCATACATCTCCTTTAGAACATAAGAACTAGGAGCAGGAGTAGGCCATCTGGCCCCTCGAGCCTGTTCCATCATTCAATAAGATCATGGCTGATCTTTTTGTGGACTCAGCTCCACTTACCCGCCCGCTCACCATAACCCTTAATTCCTTTACTGTTCAAAAATTTATCTATCCTTGCCTTAAAAACATCAAATGAGGTAGCCTCAACTGCTTCACTGGGCAGGGAATTCCACAGATTCACAACCCTTTGTGTGAAGAAGTTCCTCCTCAACTCAGTCCTAAACCTGCTTCCCCTTATTTTGAGGTTCTGCCCCCTAGTTCTAGTTTCACCTGCCAGTGGAAACAACTTCCCTGCTTCTATCTTATCTATTCCTTCATAATCTTATGTGTTGCGATAAGATCTCCCCTCATTCTTCTGAATTCCAATGAGTATAGCCCCAGTCTACTCAGTCTCTCCTCATAAGCCAGCCCTCTCAACCCCGGAATCAACCGAGTGAATCTCCTCTGCACCCCCTCCAGTGCCAGTATATCCTTTCTCAAGTAAGGAGACCAAAATTGTACACAGTACTCCAGGTGTGGCCTCACCAGCACTTTACACAGCTACAACATAACCTCGTTGTTTTTAAACTCCATCCCTCTAGCAATGAAGGACAAAATTCCATTTGCCTTCTTAATTATCTCCTGCACCTGCAAACCAACTCCTTGAGATTCCTACACAAGGACACCCAGTTCCCTCTGCATAGCAGCATGCTGCAATTTTTTATCATTTAAATAATAGTCCATTTTGCTGTTATTCCTTCCAAAATGGGTGACCTCACATTGACCAACATTGTACTCCATCTGCCAGACCCTCGCCCACGCACTTAGATTATCTATATTCCTTTGCAGACTTTCAGCGTCCTCTGCACACTTTGCTCTGCCACCCATCTTAGTGTCATCTGTGAATTTTGACACACTACACTTGGTCCCCAACTCCAAATCATCTATGTAAATTGTAAACAAACCTTGCCCCTCACACCTTAAACCTATGCCCCCTAGTAATTGACTCTTCCACCCTGGGAAAAAGCTTCTGACTATCCACTCTGTCCATGCCCCTCATAACCTTGTAGACATCTATCAGGTCGCCCCTCAACCTCCATCGGAGTTCCTTTACTTTCAGTTTTCAGGCTGCTGACTGCTGTTTTAGTTAGAAAGTGTGTGGACTCCTGGCTGAAGGCTGTGCGTGTTTCTCCTTCCCTGTTGTTCGAAATTATGCTGTGATGGAAGCAGTTTTTCTTGCCTTCCTGGAGTGAAAGCTTTGCTGTAAGTGGTTTGCTGGCTAAAAGCTGGAGTCCAGCAGCAGCTTTAACTCTACCGCGAGGTCTGCTGGAAGTTACAAGGCTGGGAAATCTGAGTTTCAATTCTATCCAGAGGCCAAATTCACAGCAGGCATTGCCGAGCTGCAAAACCACATAAGCATTCTTATTTTCTGTGCTAAACCTGGGGCAGGTGTATGTTTATCAGGAGGTTTGCTGTCGTGGAACATTGCATTTAGTGAGGAATTCTTTAATGGTGGCCTGATTCCTTAAAAACCTTTTAAAAAATTAAACACACAAAGGTAAAGTCTCAGCTTGAAAACATACTAATAATTTATTTAAACATAAAGTAATCAAACAAGAGAAGATAGAACAGTAACATATGGCTGAAGGGAGACCTCCGGATGGCTAGGTGGCGCAGACAAGTGCCACAAAACCTCTCTCAAAGGTCTGAGGCATTGAGCCAAAATACAATACAATTATCCTTTCTGCTTATCTCAGATACTGCTATTAATTAGCTTAATTTCATTTCATATTAATATGTCAGTCCAAATTATGACAGATTACCTCGGCCAATTATGATATGCTACCCGACATAATGATATTCTATTTGTCCGTTTCTATTACCGGATCTTTACCCTGGCATGGTCCACTTCCTTGTTGCTATGTTGCGAAGGACATCACCATCTGACTACTTTCCCAACGGCATATTGCCAAGACAAAGATAACGCCAGTCTTCGACCCTAAGACTGGCACATTTCTATGCCTAGACAATAGACGCCTCATTGTTTGAACATATTGGGGGTGATTCTCCCACCCCATCACGCTAATTTTCTAATGCAGTGTCGTGGGAGAATTTCACGTATGGGCATGCGCGGGATTCGCGCATGCGTTCATGCTGCGCGTATCTCCCAGCGCCGGATTTCCAGCACCATCTCATTTACGCTGGAAACTGGCGGGAACTCCAAGTCAGTACTTTACATCTTATTTTAATTCTATTTTAATGTGATGAACGGGCCCGGGACTGAATTCTCCAGGTCCGCAAGCATCTCCCACCCGGCCAGGAGTATTTCACTCCAGCCGGGTTCAGACCAGGTCCCCACTTTCAGGGAACTAGCGGCCTGACACCACTGGAGTGAAAGGGGGGCAATTGGGGCCCCGCTGGGGGTCGGGCGGTGGTGGGGTGGTGCCCTCAGGCATGGGCACCCTGGCAGAGCCAACCTGTACCTCCTGGCACTGCCAAAGGGGCAAAGTGTCCATGCCCAGGGGCTCCTTGGCATTGTCCATCAGGCATTGGGCAGTGCCAAGGGGGTGGGACCTATGGGGGTGGATCTGGCAGGGGGAGGAGCTTATCAGAAATCAATGGGGTGGGGGTCCTGCTGCCACTCTACATGGGTGCTGTGAGACTTCTTATTCATGGGGATGGATGGGGCAGGAGGGAGGCTAGCGATTGGGGTGGGCTGGAGGGGGGTTCGGGACTGCTGGGAGGGGTGAATCTGTTTGGTGGGGGGCTGGAGAGCGGGGCAGGCTGGGTGGTGCCTGCCGGTGGGGGGGTGGGGCTGGTCTGCGGAGGAGGGGGTGGGGCGGATCGTCACTGCTGGTGGGGTGGGGGGGGGGGGGGGGGAGGGTGCTGGAGATCGGGGCCGTCCGGGATGGGGAGGTTCGAGGCCGGCCCAGGAATAGTCGGGGGGGGGGAGCCATGATCGGGCCTTGGGGGGACAGCACTGCGGGGGTCCTGGGCTGGCCAGCGATTGAGCTGGCCAGCAAACAAAGAGGCTGACAGTTCGGGGCCACTGCGCATATGCAGAGGCCCGCTGATTTCAGCCTCTCTGGCGTGAATAGTACTCTGGCTCCCTGGAACATAATGATAATCGTGCTGGTGACCTCTGCATTGCACAGAGTGTGGGAGATTCGTGTGTGAACTCCCACTGAAAAACCCAACGTGATTTACTTCAGTTTTCCCGCAAATTCGACACTTAGAATTTTCTGGGAGAATTCTGGCCAATTATGTTTCATCCTCTGTCCCTAAAAGTTGAAACTATTGCATTCCTGTGAACTCAGCTATGAATTTCTGAACTTCCATCACCATTTCTGCAACGTTCACATTTCTGACTGAGGTGATTTCATATTAAAATACTTTTAATATGCTAAAATACATCATTCAGTATTTTGCTATAAAAATACTTCATACGCAAAATCATATTATATTCATATCACTCTCATTAATGCATTCACAGATGAATAAACCGTCAACAGATCTTGTTCGGTGTGGATCATTTAACTCTTTCCTCCCCAGCTGTTGCTAAACCTAAGAATCTGCCTGTGGTTCTGCCCATTAACCCATTCACCACCTTAAGCATTCAATCCCTCTACCACCAATGAACAGTGGTAGCAAAGAGTACCATCTACAAAATGCAGAACAGCATTCATTGAAAGCTCTTTGACAGCACTGCCCAATCTCTGCCATCTCGAGGGACAAAGGCAGCAAATACCTGGGAACACCACATCTTGCAAGTTCCCCTCCAAGTCGGCCACTGGGGCAGCACAGTGGTTAGCACTGCTGCCTCACAGCGCCAGGGACCTGGGTTCAATTTCAGGCTCAGGTCACTGTCTGTGTGGAGTTTGCACATTCTCCCCGTGTCTGCGTGGGTTTCCTCGGGTGCCCCGGTTTCCTCCCACAGTCCTAAGATGTGCAGATTAGGTGGATTGGCCATGCTAAATTGCTCCTTAGTGTCAGGGGGACTAGCTAGGGCAAATGCATGGGGTTATGGGGATAGGGCTTGGGTGGGATTGTGGTCAGTGCAGACTCGATGGGCCAAGTGGCCTCCTTCTGCACTGTAGGATTCTATGATTCTATGATTATCCTGGCTCGGATATATATCGCCATTCCTTCACTGTCCCTAGGTCAAAATCCTGGAACTCCCTTTCTAATAGCACTGAGGGTGTACTTACATGGGTTGCAGTGGTTCCAGAAGATGTCTCACCACCTCAAGGGCAATTAGGGATGGGCAATAAACACTGGCCTTAAAAGTCATGCCATATGCACACACCAGAGACACACCCAAAACACACACAGACACATCAGGCTGGATTTCACATGGGGGAGCTGGGGGTGTGTTTGGGGGTGGTGCATACTACTCACCACTGCCCAGGAAGGAAAGTTGGTCTTTGCAAATTCCCGGGAATTGTCAAGAGACGACGTGTGTGTGTGTGTGCGCGAGTCACTACAAGTATAGGGTTCAGTATCACAAAGCCTGGGGTTGCTGGGACGGGAGTGGGCACCATTTTTTTCCCCTAAATGGCATCTGTGTGGTCAAATAATATGTGCTCCAAAGCCCAATTTTACACACATAGTATCCTCACCCTCACCGTGAGACATGCCAGAGAAATTCAATGTTGTACTCCTAATTTTGCTGACCACAAATGTACCAATCGCGCAGCGCACTGGTAAACTAAATGTAGGTTCGGCTTTTTGAAGATGTAGTACAGGTTTGTACAGCAAACCGATTTACTGTAAAGATTTGACAGCTACTGTTAACAGGAAAGTACAGCTGCATTCCTTCACACAACATTCTGCAAGCTAAGAAAGTTCCTCTGAACAATGTCTGCTGGTCACATGGTTTACATCTTGGCTACTTACTCATTGGTATATTCTCTTAAAGTGACAACAGAATGATCAATGGAGACATGTTTGTTTACATTAAAGAGGTTAAAGGTGAATAGATAAGGAGGGCCACTGAAGAAAGTGAAGAGAAAGAAAAAAAAGCTCAGAATAGTTCAGCTGAAGCTGCTGGACTGTGATTTTGAACTGGGGCACATTGTTGTTGCAATATAAATAAAGCCTGCTGTTGTTTGTTTCACCCTACTGGAAGGGTGTGAAAGCTTTGGAGGGAGTACAAAGAAGGTTCACCAGGATGTTGCCTGGTCTCGATGGCATTGACTATGAGGAGAGGTTGAATAAACTGGGATTTATTTCACTGGAAAGACAGAGGCTGAGGGAAGACCTGATAGAGGTCTACGCAATTATGAGAGGCATCGACAGAGTGGATAGTCAGAGGCTTTTTCTTAGGGTGGAAATGTTAATTACACGAGGGCACAGGTTCAAGGTGAGAGGGGGAAAGTTTAAGGGAGATGGGCGGGGGAAGTTTTTCACACAGAGAGTGGTGGGTGCCTGGAACGCGCTGCCAGAGGAGGTGGTGGAAGTAAAGTTAAAGTTTATTTATTTATTAGTCACAAGTAAGGCTTACATTAACACTGCAATGAAGTTACTGTGAAATTCCCCAAGTTGCCACAGTCCGGCGCCTGTTCGGGTCAATGCACCTAACCAGCACGTCTTTCAGAATGCGGGAGGAAACCGGAGCACCCGGAGGAAACCCACGCAGGCACGAATAGAACATGCAAACTCCACACAGCCAGTGACCCAAGCCGGAAATCGAACCTGGGTCCCTGATACTGTAAAGCAGCAGTGCTAACTACTGTGCTATTGTGCCACCCCTTAAGTAGGCACATAAGCAACATTTAAAAGGCATCTGGAAGGGTACATGAATAGGGAGGCAATAGAGGGATACGGACCGAGTAAGGGCAGGTTATTTTTTAGTTTAGTTAGGGCATCATGATTGGCACAGGCTTAGAGGGCCGAAGGGCCTGTTCCTGTGCTGTACTTTTCTTTGTTCTTTGTATCTAACCATGTCATTCCGGACCCTGATACTGGGGCCTTTGGATGGCTGAAATTTATTCTGTCCACCAACACAATAACAGCCCTCACCTTAATAACTGTGGAATTCACACACACAAACAACTGAAACAAACAAAATGGAATCAGAACATTCTATCTACATTCTCAATAATAACAACACATAATAAGAATGCAGTCCTGATTTTTGAGTCACCAATCCAACCGTGTTCATTAAATAATAATTATAATTTGTAATCTTGTTCCATAACATCATCAGACTGCTTGATTAGATTCTAGGCCTGCAATCGTTAGCAGGAATTTGGTATTCGAAGTACAATCCATCCATAATTCCTTGACTAGATACCGTCATTAATTACTTTTACTGAAGTGCTCACTAACTATATATAAGGCATCCTGATTTCATTGTTGACCTGTAATCTCACTCATATGTCCATTGTTCATATTTGTTAGGCTTAGAATAATCATGAGAATAAGAGGAAGGCAAAAAAAATTACTCTATTTGAATCCGGGAGATAAGTTTATTTATTTGTCACAAGCATTCTTATATTAACACTGCAATTAAGTTACTGTGAAAATCCCCTAGTCGCCCCACTCCGGTGCCTGTTTTGGGTACATCAAGGGAGAATTTATCATGGCCAATTCACCTAACCAGCACGTCTTTCAGACTGTGGGTGGAAACCGGAGCACCCGGAGGAAACCCATGCAGACACGGGGAGAACGTGCAAACTCCACACAGACAGTGACCCAAGCCGGGAATCGAACCCAGGTCCCTGGCGCTGTGAGGCAGCAGTGCTAACCACTGTGCCACCGTGCCACCCGTTAGATAAGAAGCAAGTACGACATCCAGAAAGTAACAAACAACATTTAGTTTAAGGAACATATTTTTATGGAAATGGTTGTTTCTCCCTCCCTAATTTTCTCCTCTGCCCTCCTCCCCTTCCCTGAAGACAGTGAATAAAACTGAGTTACAATGCCACATACATCAGCCAGGCTCTGGAATTTAACTTGTGAAGAGAATACAGGCACTGAATATTGTTTGGACAGAGCAAAGAGGAACTCAGCTTAGTTTACACATTACAGGTACTCCAGCTGCCCGCTACTCAAACACCATTCTGGGTGAGGGGGAGGGCAAGATGATCAACACTTACTGCCTTTTTTAACCTCTAACCTCTGATCCTTAACTTTTTTTTTATTCATTCGTGGGACATGGGCATCACTGGCTGGCCAGCATTTATTGCCCATCCCTAGTTGCCCGAGGACTGTTGAGAGTCAACCACATTGCTGTGGCTCTGGAGTCACATGTAGGCCTGACCAGGCAGATGGTAGATTTCCTTCCCTAAAGGACATTAGTGAACAAGATGGGTTTTTCTGATAATCAACAATGGTTTCATGGTCATCAGTAGATTCGTAATTCCAGATATTTTTTATTGAATTCAAATGTTACCAGCTGCCGTGGTGGGATTCGAACCCAGGTTCCCAGAATAGTTTCTGAGTTTCCGGATTAATAGTCTAGCAATAATACCACTAGGCCATTGCCGAAGTGTGCCAGAGGATGTCATAGATTTTGCTGTCATTAAGATCGAGACCAGTATTTACTTTTTTCACTCAGCCAAACTTCGTCGAGTGTTCTTCTTCATTCCATGGCCCCTCTCTTTCTCTCCCATCTGCCCCATTTTAACTAAACTGATGACGTGGGTTTCCTCCGGGCGCTCCGGTTTCCTCCCACAGTCCAAAGATGTGCGGGTTATGTACATTGGCCATGCTAAATTGCCCCTTAGTGTCCTGGGATGTGTAGGTTCGAGGGACTAGCAGAGTGGTTCGCACTACTGCTTCACAGCGCCAGGGACCTGGGTTCTATTCCGGCTTGGGTCGCTGTCTGTGCGGAGTTTGCACATTCTCCCCATGTCTGCGTGGGTTTCCTCCCACATTCTGAAAGATGTGCTGGTTAGGTGCATTGACCCGAACAGGCGCTGGACTGTGGCAACTAGGGGAATTTCACAGTAACTTTATTGCAGTGTTAATGTAAACCTTACTTGTGACTAATAAATAAACTTTACATTTTAAAAAAAATATATGGGGTTGTGGGAATAGGGCCTGGGTGGGATTGTTGTTCGTGCAGACTCAATGGGCCGAATGGCCTCCTCCTTCACTGTAGGGATTCTATGATTCTATTCTATGATTCTACCCCACTTCATTCCAAGCCACCACCAGTCAATGATTTCCTCATTCCGGTCACCATGCTGTACCTTACCAAATCATAATTTACAACCTCACCATCCAAACGGTGGCGCTGAAGCGTGTTTGGTGATTTTGAGTATATATGGCAAAAGCGATGTTGGTGAAGGGGGTGGGGGGGTGGGGTTGATGGACAGTAAAGTGTTGTGCCAGGGGTGCCAATCAAGTGAATTTCATTTTCCTGGATGCTGTTAATCTTAATGACTGTCGTGATGGCAACTTACCCAGCTGAACGGTGAGATTTCCATCACAATACTGTCTTGCATCTTATAGATGGTGGAAAGGCCTTGAGGAGTCAGGAGAGAGTCATAGAGTCATAGAGGTTTCCAGCATGGGAACAGGCCCTTTAGTGAGTTGTCCATGCTGCCCCCTTTTTTTTAAACCCCTAAGCGAGTCCACAATTGCCCGCATTTGGCCCATATCCCTCTATACCCATCTTACCCATGTTACTGTCTAAATGCTTTTTAAAAGACAAAATTGTACCCGCCTCTACTACCACCTCTGGCAGCTTGTTCCAGACACTCACCACCCTCTGTGTGAAAACATTGCCCCTCTGGACCCTTTTATATCTCTCCCCTCTCACCTTAAACCTATGCCCTCTAGTATTAGACTCCCCTACCTTTGGGAAAAGATATTGACTATCTAGCTGATCAATGCCCCTCATTATTTTATAGACCTCTATAAGGTCACCCCTCAGCCTTCTACACTCCAGAGAAAAAGGTCCCAGTCTATCCAGCCTCTCCTTATAACTCAAACCATCCAGTCCCGGTAGCATCCTAGTAAATCTTTTCTGCACTCTTTCTAGTTTAATAATATCTTTTCTGTAATAGGGTGACCAGAAATGTACATAGTTGAGGTGAGCCATTCATTGCAGAGCACTCTGCCTTTATCCTGTTCTTCTGCCTTGGGTACTGTTATGACTGGTACATATTGGGTGCTGATGGTGCCACTGAAGATCAAGGGAAGGTGGTTAAACTTTCTCTCGCTTGAGATGACCATTCCCACCAACCTTGTGTTCCGAATGTTACACGACACTTGTGAGCAAAGGTCTGTATGCTACCCAGCTTACTGTTGTAAACTGAATGGACTATCTCATTTTCAGAGGAGTTGTGAACTGAACTGAGCTCTGGAGAAATAGTCAGAACGACAAGGATGTTTTTCTTGGAGATTATAACAGTTTAATAGCCTGCTGTCTGTGATTTCAGTCAGTTAGCGGAGGCGATGGCTTAGTGGTATTATCGCTGGACTATTAATCCAGAAACTCAGCTAATGTCCTGGGGACCCAAGTTCGAATCTCGCCACGGCAGATGGTGAAATTTGAATTCAATAAAAAATATCTGGAATTAAGAATCTACTAGAACATAGAACATAGAACAGTACAGCACAGAACAGGCCCTTTGGCCCACGATGTTGTGCCGACCTTCATCTGAAACCAAGATCAAGCTATCCCACTCCCTACCATCCTGGTGTGCTCCATGTGCCTATCCAATAACCGCTTAAATGTTCCTAAAGTGTCTGACTCCACTATCACTGCAGGCAGTCCATTCCACACCCCAACCACTCTCTGCGTGAAGAACCTACCTCTGATATCCTTCCTATATCTCCCACCATGAACCCTATAGTTATGCCCCCTTGTAATAGCTCCATCCACCCGAGGAAATAGTCTTTGAACGTTCACTCGATCTATCCCCTTCATCATTTTATAAACCTCTATTAAGTCTCCCCTCAATCTCCTCCGCTCCAGAGAGAACAGCCCCAGCTCCCTCAACCTTTCCTCATAAGACCGACACTCCAAACCAGGCAGCATCCTGGTAAATCTCCTCTGCACTCTTTCCAGCGCTTCCACATCCTTCTTATAGTGAGGTGACCAGAACTGCACACAATATTCCAAATGTGGTCTCACCAAGGTCCTGTACAGTTGCAGCATAACCCCACGGCTCTTAAACTCCAACCCCCTGTTAATAAAAGCTAACACACTATAGGCCTTCTTCACAGCTCTATCCACTTGAGTGGCAACCTTTAGAGATCTGTGGATATGGACCCCAAGATCTCTCTGTTCCTCCACAGTCTTCAGAACCCTACCTTTGACCCTGTAATCCACATTTAAATTTGTCCTACCAAAATGAATCACCTCACATTTATCAGGGTTAAACTCCATTTGCCATTTTTCAGCCCAGCTTTGCATCCTATCTATGTCTCTTTGCAGCCTACAACAGCCCTCCACCTCATCCACTACTCCACCAATCTTGGTGTCATCAGCAAATTTACTGATCCACCCTTCAGCCCCCTCCTCTAAGTCATTAATAAAAATCACAAAGAGCAGAGGACCAAGCACCGATCCCTGCGGCACTCCGCTAGCAACCTGCCTCCAGTCCGAAAATTTTCCATCCACCACCACCCTCTGTCTTCGATCAGATAGCCAGTTACCTATCCAATCGGCCAACTTTCCCTCTATCCCACACCTCCTTACTTTCATCATAAGCCGACCATGGGGGACCTTATCAAACGCCTTACTAAAATCTACTGATGACTATAAAACCATTGTCGATTGTCCGAAAAATTCATCTGGTTCACTAGTGTCCTTTAGGGAAGGAAATCTGTCGTCCTAACCTGGTCTGGCCTACATGTGACTCCAGAGCCAAAACAATGTGGTTGATTCTCAAATGCCCTCGGGCAACTAGGGATGGGCAATAAATGCTGGCCTGCCCTCAGATTGGACACTCCTGCGTTACAAATTCTGGAGTCCGACAAGTCTATTTGACACATGGAGCCATGAAGTCAAGTCTATCCAGGCTCCATAGGCTTCCATTTTAGCCCCAATCATCACCAACATTGCCTGTTGCTCCCTCTTCCTTTTCCTCATTCCCCTGAAACAAAACATGGTCTTCGCAACTCTGTAACTCTCATTCCCTCGTCTGAATTAGTATTGATTTAGTTCCCTTTCACAAGTGCCACTTAGCCCAAGATCAACTACAGGCTCTGGCAATCTTTTCTATATATCCACTACCTGACACAGGAAATAGATTTTTCCTAAGAATTTATATTTAAGGAGAAAGTGGATGAATGGGAAAATGCTGTCCAGCCCATTGAACGTAATACGTTGTCTCTTTTCAACACTTGTCCCAACAATGAATAAAAATTATAATCTGTTAACTGCAAAACAGAACAAAGAATCCCAGGTTGGACAGCACAGAATGAAGACCAAGTCAAAATTACTTTCGGCCCTCTTGTTATTTGAAGGATGATCCTTGGGTGTGAAAGAAACCAACTCATCTTCCTTCATTCTTATTGGGGGTACACTTTCTTTCAAGCTCAGGGGTCGTGTGTTCAAATTCCTCTCCACGGAATTAAACACGCAAATCCAAGCTGGTGCACGAGGGAAAGCACAGCAATGCTGGAGGTGTCATCTTTTAGATTTGATATTAAAACACAGCCCCATCTGATAGCTCAGATGCGCCTACAGATAATGTGGAACATCCTGACATCCTGAAAGATGCCATGTAAATGCAAGTTATTTCTTTCTCAAGTAGTTGGGTCAACATTTGCTCGTGTAAAGTTATGTTGGACTGTCTCTGGGAAAGAGGGGAGGGAATTACTCATTCCTTAATATTCCCCAGTCTAACACTTTAACGCAGGGAAAAGCTGGGCCTCTTCACACTATTAATCTGTGTGTTTCAGCAAAGACAAAAGGAATAGATTATTTCACCACACCAGGAAAATGTTAGCATTTGCTTTGATTTGAAAATACAGAAATAAAGAACGGAAAAGTGGGCATAAAAGACAGATGCTTCGTAGCACAGAAGTCAAATATTGATGAAAAGGGAGACACGTTGCCAAAGCTTTTTTTGCCTTGCAGAACACTCACAATAACAGGTGGGCTTTTCCGATCCCCCCATGGCATGTTTTCTAGCTGTGGAGGCCTTTGGCCAATGGTGGAATCTTCCAGTCACAATGATGTGTACGGAGTTTTGTACGGCGTGTCCACCCTGGTAACCCACCATGATGGTGGGGTGGGGGGTTGTCTCCTTTGCTGGGACCACATGGTCAATCAACCTAACCCGCACATCTTTGGAGTGTGGGAGGAAACCGGAGCACCTGGAGGAAACCCACACAGACACGGGGAGAACGTGCAAACTCCACACAGACAGTGACCCGAGGCCGGGATTGAACCTGAGTCCCTGGCACTGTGAGGCAGCAGTGCTAACCACTGTGCCACCGTGCCGCCCTAAGCGAACTTTTCATCTCTGGATGGTATCGAACCACCAAACTTGCCGGTTAGCAGCCTGACGCGCTAACCAATTGTGCCACAGACACTCAATAAGAACAACTTGCATTTCAATCGCTCCTTTAGCATGTTACAACATCAAAAAGCATTCTGCAGGAGTGTTATTGAACAAAGTTTGATACTGAATCTAGCGGAGGTGGAAAGACTTAGAGAGTGAATACCAGAAGTTTGGGACAGGCCACAAAGATATGGCAGTCAATGGTGGATTGATCAATGCTGGAGATGAGCAAGAGGCTTAACTGAGAGGAAATTAGAGGGTTTGTAACACTGCTGGAAATTACAGAGTTAGGGAGAGGCTATGCCAGCGAGGAATTTAAAAAGAATTTCTAAACCAAGGCACTGTCAGACAGGGAGCCAATGTAGGTCAGACAATGAGAGCCTTATAATGAGGGTGAGAGGTGACACGAGATTGCGCTGCAGATTGCTTGGAAAATATTTGACTTCAAACATTGACGATTTTAATCTTTTGGAAAGATAGATGGAGACAGGAAGTTCTTGAATGTTGTCATTTTCAAGGGAAAGATGTGTGGCAGGGGATATTGAGAGGGAACGGGTTCTGAGAGACAGAAAGCTGAGAGCTCATCTGGGGAAACAGTCAAAAGAGTTATAGTACCGTGTCAATTATCAGAACAAACAAGAACCAAAGCACATTTCAGATGTGCAAAAAGATTTCAAGATCCAAAGGCATTTTTCACACATTTGAAGCAAATAAAATAGTCCATGCTTCCTGCTTCATTAAAGCTGCACTGTCCTGAAGCACTTCTCCAGCACAATAGATGCAAAGGACACTTGCAGTTAAAGGTTGATGCAGAGATTCAACAAGTGAGGTGGATTCACCATTTGTTACACAGGCCCGTGATCCAAGATTGAGTTTGGATTGTTGAGCAGTTCAAGGAATTTAACGTGACATTCACAATAGGTTTCAGAATCCATCTTCCGCACTTGTCGCAAAGGCAGCACAAGTCTACAGTGAGGAAGGTGCTCACAAAACGAGGGACTGGGGATACTTGTACGCATTCTCCTCTATTTCACAATTATTCTAATCCCATTGCTCTGCTAAGCAACATTCTCCAACTGAATCTACTAACCTAATTCAAAAGCCTCATCTATTTTCCTGCAGTTCTGAAGTTAGGGTATCGACCTGAAGTGTTAAATCTTTTTCTCTGCCACAATGCTGCTTGAACCCCTCAGTTTTTCTGGAATTTTCTGTTTTCGTCTACAGTCTGAATCTAAGGTCCCTCTCGTACTGAGCAATATAGAATTATAGAATCCCGACAGTGCAGAAGGAGGCCATTCAGCCCATCGAGCCTGCATCGACAACATTCCTACTCAGGCCCTATCCCCGTAACCCCATGCATTCACCCTGCTAACTTCCCTGACACTAAGGGGCAATTTAGCATGGCCAGTCTATCATGTCTTTGGACTGTGGGAGGAAATCAGAGGAAATCCATGCAGATACGGGGAGAACATGCAAACTCTGCACAGGCAGTCACCCAAGGCCGGAATTGAACCCGGGCCCCTGTGACTGTGAGGCAGCAGTGCTAACCACTGTGCCACCATGCCGCCCATTTCTAATATACCGTCAGCAAACTAACTTGTCTCACATTGGGAAAATAAGAGCTTTTCAGTGAGTGTGAAATGCCCTTCAAATCAGAAAACCAGTCACTTGTTAACATATTGACTCCACCATCTTGCCTTGTCTCTCTCACTCTCGCTCACTCTCTCCACAACTGCACTTACTTAGTTCGTGAATTTATTCCCTTCTGGCTGGCATTGTGATTTATTCCACTGCTTGATGCTTCTTTGGGTGACAAGATGTTACCTCTTTCCGTAAGTGTCATCTGTAAGTGACTCAGTTGGCAGCTCCCTAAAGAAATGGTGGGTTCAAATCCTCCCCTTTTAAAATTATTATTCTTCATTCATGGGGTGTGGGTGTCGCTGGCTAGGTCAGCATTTGTTGCCCATCCCTAATTGCCCTTGCGAAGGTGGTGGTGAGCGGCCTTCTTGAACTGCTGCCGTGTGTGTGTGGTGTAGGTACACCCACAGTGCTGTTCGGGGAGACCTCCGCCAGAGATTTGAGTGCAGAAATTAGACTGAACATTCTGGTGCAACATTGAGAGAGACCTGCACCATTGGAGGTGTTGTCCTTGGATCTGGTGCTGAACTGAGGTTGGACCCATCCTCTCGGGTTGGTGAAACAGGTTGCATGGCACAACGTTGAAGATGAACAGGAGAACAATCTCTGTTGTCCTGGGCAACATTTATGGTTCAAACCAACACCACTGAAAAGGAAAGGTTTTCTGGTTATTTCGCATTGCTGTTTGTGCGAATTGATTTGTTTTTTGAAGTTAATTTATTAGTGTCGCAAGTAGGCTTACATTAACACTGCATTGAAGTTACTGTGAAAATCCCCTAGTCATAGAAACACAGAAATTAGATGCAGGAGTAGGCCCTTTGAGCCTGCTCCGCCATTCATTTTGATCATGCCTGATCATTGCCACACTCTGGCACCTGTTCGGGTACACTGAGGGAGAATTTAGCATGGCCAATGCACCTAACCAGCACGTCTTTTGGACTGTGGGAGGGAACTGGAACACCAAGCAGACATGGGGAGAACATGCAGACTCTGCACAGACGGTGACCCAAGCCGAGAATTGAACCCTGGTCCCTGGCGCTGTGAAATAGCAGTGCTAACCACTATGCCACCGTGCCATGCCATTTTATTTAGATTTGATTTATTGTCACATATGTTAGTATACAGTGAAAAGTATTATTTCTTGCACACTGTACAGACAAAGCATACCGTACATAGAAAAGGAAAGGAGAGGATGCAGAATGTCATGTTACAGTCATAGCTGGGGTGCAGGAAAAGATCAACTTAACATGAGGTAGGTCCATTCAAAAGTCTGATGGCAGCAGAGCTTGCTGTGTACAAATGGGCTACTGTGCTTTCCACAGTGAGAGTTCCAACAACACCAGGTTAAAGTCCAACAGGTTTATTTGGTAGCAAATACCATTAGCTTTCGGAGCGCTGTTCCTTTGTCAGATGGAGTGGAAAGAGTACTGCAGTGACTAGACTCCAGAAAATATTTCACTGATTGCATCGTGCACTCTGAGGTTGCCAAAGGTGCTACATAAATGCAGGTTTTGTTATTTTTGTACTGAGAACTCGCAATTCTTCAGCTGGTGGTTCCGGCAATTTGAACCTGTCACCGTGGCGAATAGTTTGCTGGCTTGAATCTTGACAGGTTCAATGGGATCACCTGGCATTGCAGCAGCTCTGCGGCCAGATTACAGTTCACGGTTTGGAAATGTTGCAGTGACCTTCTTGCAAGTCGTGTGCTGTGTGGCTTCAGTCCCAGCACTACACCATCAATCGCTGACGAGGCTTTTCACATCACTGTTTGTTGCTGACACCAACATCATTTCAGGATGCGAAAAGTAATCAATAAATCTGAACTTATCAGCTGCAACCCCTAAATTAAACCTTGCTCAGATGAACTCTGTGTCCCCAGTAGCAAGATAAAACTGATCCCACTCCAATGAGCCAACCGGGCGAACTTAATGAGATCTCTTTATTAGCGTGAGATCCTTCTGTTTTCATATCAGCCACACTCTTGGCTTTTTAGTGAGGTGGCACATTTGGTTAGAATCATAGAATCCCTACAGTGAAGAAGGAGGCCATTTGGCCCATCGAGTCTGCACCGACCACAATCCCACCCAGGCTCTGGTCCTGTAACCCTCATTTACTCTGCTAATCCCCCTGACGCTGGGGTCAATTTAGCACGGCCAATCAACCTAACCCGCACATCTTTGGACTGTGGGAGGAAACCGGAGCACCCGGAGGAAACCCACGCAGACACGAGGAGAATGTGCAAACTCCACACAGTGACCCAAGGCCGGAATTGAACCCGAGTCCCTGGCGCTGTGAGGTAGCAGTGCTAACCGCTGTGCCACCGTGTCACTGTTCTCTATCTTTGTCCGCTGGGCACTTACCTCCTGCAACACAGGCTTGTTTCACTTAAGATCCTTGATAGGCAACAAACAAAGGACAGATGCAATTTATTAGTTCAACTGTGTGTGAAACTCAAACAGATTTTGGAGACAACCTGCCAGTATTGATCATGGTCAAGTCCTACTTCAGGTAATGATGCACTCCAACAATGAGGGAGTTTTCAATAATTCTTGAGTGGCAGCATTATCGTCAAGTTACATAATAAAGTTGAGGAGTAGCAAAGAGTGATTTGGCCGATCAGGTGTCAAGTGTGGCCCCCCTCAGTCAAGAGGTCCCACTCCAGAGACTAGAGCATAAACATTAGCTCAGCACTTAGCTGCTGTATCAAAGCGGTACTGCGCTGTCAGAGGTCCCAGCTTTCAGCTGCACTGCTAACCCAAATCTGCCCTCTTAGGTGGGTATAATAGATAATAGATAAAGGGATCAAGGGATATGGTGGGAAGGGGGGAATCAGGGTATTGAATTTGGTGATCAGCCATGATCGCAATGAATGGCGGAGCAGGCTCGAAGGGCCGAATGGCCTCCTCCTGCTTCTAGTTTCTATCCCAGGGCATGACATTGACGAAGAGCAGGGGAGGTCTCCCTGATGTCCTTATCCCACCGGGAATTTATCCCACAGGGAACATCACTGAAACAGATCATCCAGTCATTTGTCTCTAGGTTGCTTGTGGGATCATACTATGCCAAATTTGGCTACTATGTTTCCAACAATGCAGCAGAGACTCCGGGCGGGATTTTACAGCCTCGCTCAGGTGAGACTGGAAATTCCCACCCAAGGTCAATGGGGATTTCCGTTGTCGGGTGCATGCCTGCACGGATCCCATGGCAGGCGAGGTGGTAGAGTTCCGGCCTACAGGTCAAATGCACATTGACCGTAAGAGCATTTCACAATGTACCAAGATTATGCAAGGTGATAGATTAACGCAAGTCTTGAATTTTCAACAAATCTGCTCTTTCACCGAGTTCCGTTCCAACAGAAATTCTGCAAAGGCTTCCACATGTTTTGACAAAGCTTTTTCCTTATCCACACCCATCTTGCGTAAACCAAAACTAGAACCTTAGAAGCATAAAAACATGACAGTGCGGAAAGAGGCCATTCAGTCCATCATCACTGTGCCAATCAAAAAAGGAGAATAAAAGGACTTGCCACTCCAAGCTCCCATGTTCCAGTACCTGGCCCACGCCCTTGCTGGCTACAGTACTCGAGATGCAGCTTCAAGTACCAATTAAATGTTTCCCCCTCAACCACCAAATTAGGCAATGAATTCCAGATGCCCACCACTTCTGAGTGAAAAGGTTTTTCCTCCTGTCCCCTCTAATCCTTCCACCAATCACCTTAACTCTGGAACTGACCCCTCAGCCAAGTGAAACAAGTCTACCCCATCCAGGCCCCTCATAATTTTGTACACCTTAAATAGCCCACCCCTTAACCTCCTCTGCTGCAGGGAGAACAACCCCAGCCTATTCAGTCTCTCCGCATAGCTGCAATTTTCAAGGCCTAGCCGCTCCATGAATCAGAGGGGCAGCATACCATCCTGGAGTCATGTATACAGCCACTGAAATGCCTGCCTCTTCCCCTGACTGATGCATTCCCCATCGCCTATCATTACAGCCCCTCCCCTCTTTCTCCTTTCCTGTACAGCTAAGCTCCCTGTGGGACTACAATCCTGGCTCTGATTGCACTGCTCTGAGGAACCAATGCTCACACCGTTATCCAAAACGGAAACCAATTGGTGAACTGGACTCCGGGTCCTCCTGCACTACCTGCCTAATTTTCTTGGACTGCCCGATGGTCACCCATTCCTTTTCTGCCCCCAGGATCCTTACTTGTGCTGCGACCACCTCTCTGAACCTGCTATCCCCATAGCTCTTAGCCTCCTGAATACCCAAGAATGACTCCAGCCAGTGCCTAAGCTCTGGAACCCAGAGTTTAAGGTTCTGCAGCTGGTGATACTTCCAGGACACCAGGAGTATCCATGACTTCCCACACGTTACAAGACATGTATTCCATATGACTGAGCTATACTACCATGGCTTCAATTTACTTCCCTTATGATAACTTTATGTGACTTTTGTTGACTTATTTTGCCTGGTCTTGACTTATCTTAATTTCCCAATTGCATGGGTTTCTTACTTAAATTTAGGTAGCCCCCTTGTTTAAAGAAGAATGTGTATTTCGAATTGTCAGCTTCTTGATGATTCTTCCCAACAGCAGTTTCTCACCAACCAATGACCTTGATTCTCCTGTGATGTTGGCTGCTGACTCCTGGCTTGGAGTCCTTCTCTCGCACTCTTTTCTAGATGCTGCTGACTGCCTGACTCAGTGTCCTCATCTCACACTCTCCTCTTGGTGCTACTAACTGTCTGGCTTGATATCCTCCTCTCGCACTCTCCTTTAGCTGCTGCTGGCGGCCTGCCCTCCGAGCTTAAATGCTATGCTATTTCCCAATTGCTTCACTTAACATAACAGATCTATGGCCCAATCATGTTCCGCACTGCATTTCATCATCCTTGCCTCTTCTGGTATTTATTTTACTCCATCCCATTCCCAACTATGCATTCCTCCTTCCCTTTGTTTAAAGAACAGGTATTAATCATCAGGCCATTAATCCCTTAGACTTATATATTCATGCATTGGGTTCATCGTTCCTGTGCCAGCAACTTGAAAGGGAGCTCTAATCGGTCCCATCCCTCTGATGTCCATTCTATTCATGCATAGCTCTGAAAATCTTCCCCATCAAATATTTATCCAACTATCCATTGAAAATTGGTGTTGAATCTGCTTCCATTCCCCTTTTCCAGTACATTCCAAATCATAACAGCTTGCTGTGTAATGAAAGAAAAACTCCTCCTCTATCGTTCTTTTGCAAATAATTGCCTTATATCTGCAGTCACCAGTTACCAACCATCCGACCAGTGGAAACATTTTCTCTCAATGCACTCTATCAAAATCCCTCCAAATCTTGTCCACCTCTATGGAACCTTATTTGATTAGAAAGACTTCTATCACTGGTGAGATTTATTCAGCATTGACTCCATCACAAGGGAGAAAGAAGAGACACATTTAATGCAGAAATGAGGCCATGACATTCTGATGGCATATTTTGAGGTGACTAATTTCATTGTATTATTTCTCAAATAAAAGAAAATGCTGCATAGTTTTGGATGAAGAATGATATTACTGTAATCACGTGTGAGCAGTCAGGATGCAATCTTTGTTGGCATGTTTCCCTGTCAACCATCCTGTGTTACGAAACAAAAATAAAGGCAGTTCAAGCAACAGGTAATGGACAATAAATCCAATCCGTTTGTCTTTTTTCTGCAATAACAGCTTGCACTTATGTAACACCTTTGCCGCAGTAAAACGTCCCAAAGCACTTCACAGGACTGTTATCAAATATATCAGAAGATTAGAAGGAAGCTGATGCTCCCATCTCCATTCGCTGAATATTACAAGAGGGCCACTATGGTGATCCATTATAGTTGGCTACAGTGCAACCTACAATCAACAGCAGAGAATCATCTTCACTAATCCCGCGTGTTGAGGAGCATTCTTCCCTGTTGATGACTGGGTGGAAGTGAAGTGTCAGCATTAGCTGTGGGTTTGCAAATCTTATAAACCCTATCATAGCCTTACAGACCCTCCCGCAGTGAGGATATTGGCTGTTGGCTGGGAGAGGTGGTGATGAATTTCTCTCTCTCCAGGGTGGAACGGTGGCACACCAGTTAGCACTGCTGCCTCAGAGCGCCAAGGACCCGGGTTCGATTCCCTGCTTGGGTCACTGTCTGTGTGGAGTTTGCACATTCTCCCCGTGTCTGCATGGGTTTCCTCTGGGTGCTCCGGTTTCCTCCCACAGTCCAAAGATGTGTGGGTTAGGTGGATTGGCCATGCTAAATTGCCCCTAGTGTCAGGGGGATGAGCAGGGTAAATATGAGGGGTTATGGGAATAGGGCCAGGGTGGGATTGTGGTCAGTTCAGACTTGATGGACTGAATGGCCTCCTTCTGCACTGTAGGGATTCTATGAATCTCTCTCAGCAGCCACTTTTGTTGCAACTCAAGGCCTTGAATCCATTCTTTCGCTGAATCAACATTTTGATAGTAATTTGTTTTCTTTTTTTTATTCATGGGACAAGGGTGTTGCTGGCTGGCCAGCATTTATTGCCCATCCCTCGTTGTCCTTGTTCAGAGGACAGTTGAGAGTCAACCACATGCATGTAGGCCAGACCAGGTAAGGACGGCAGATTTCCTTCCCTAAAGGACATTGGTGAACCAGATGGGTTTTTTTCTGATAATCAACAAAGGATTCATGGTCATCAGTAGATTCTTAATTCCAGATTTCTTTTTTCTTGAATTCAAATTCTGCCAACTGCCGTGGTGGCATTTGAACCTGGGTCCCCAGAACATTAGCTGAGTTTCTGGATGAATAGTCTTGTGATAATGCCACAAGGCGATTGCCTTCCCCTTTACCATATGTTAATGTTATTAGAGCAGACATTCATGGAGGCTTTGAGATTATCTTTGGAACACTGGGGGCGATCTTCCCGGCATGCTGCAGCGGTTGATTGGTGCAGCGGGCCAGGACGATAGTGTGTGAGGCTCAAAATCCGGTTTGTACCAAGCATGAGGCAATTTGATGCTAAACGCCATCTTCCCAGCCTTGTTTTGCTGACGAGATTGGCCTCGCGCCCAAAAAGGGTGCAAAGCCAAGTTGCATATTAATGTCATGCTTTCCAGTTTTCAGACATCTATGATACTTCAAACCTTTTTGGGAAAATTGCGTCCATCAACTTTGGCCTCCCTGTGAATGAGCTCCTTATGTAGCTGTGAGTAGAGCACTTGTTTGGGCTTATTTATCTTGAGTCAGGCATTCTGACCATAAGATGATTCATCTTGGCTGGTGTGAAATGGTCTCTAGCCTTGGTATATCTGTGTCTTAAAGGCAACTGATGTTTGTTCCTTAATTTTCCGCTTCATTCACATGATCCTTCCAGATGGTGTTGATAACGTTGCTCATGGGTCTTGATATGGTGTCGGTATGTTGTCCATTGTATAGCAGCAGAGTACAATTTTGAGTGAACAATTTGCATTTAAATAAGACATTTAGAGTGTCACAAATTTTCAGAATTGTTACAGCACAGAAAGAGGCCATTTGGCCCATGGAGTCTAAACCAGCCCTCAAAACAAACATCATGGCTTCCTGCCATACCCCTGCATTTTCCCCGTACCCCTGCACATTATTTATATTCAAGTAATCATCTAATGCCCTCTTGAACCGGGTGCTCCGGTTTCCACCCACAGTCCAAAAATGTGCAGATTAGGTGAATTAGCCATGCTAAATTGCTCCTTAGTGTCAGGGGGATTAGCAGGGTAAATATGTGGAGTTACGGGGATAGGACCTGGGTGGGATTGTTGTTGGTGCAGGCTCAATGGGCCGAATGTTCTCCTTCTGCACTGTAGGGATTCTATGATAGTTATTCTATGAATGCCTTGATGGAATCTGCCTCCACCACACTTCCAGACAGTGCATTCCTGACCAGAACCATTCATTTTATTTTCACATCACATTTGCTTCTTTTGCATGTTGCTTTAAATCTGTGCCCTCTTGTTCTTGACCCTTTTACAAGTGGGAACAGTTTCTCCCTGCCTACTCTGTCCAGCCCCCTCATGGTTTTGAACAAGTAGTCCCATAGGAGTGTTATCAAATAAAATTGACACTGTGCCAGATATTAAGACCAGTGACCAGAAGCTTGGACAAAGAGTTATAACAAGTGTTATAATCCCAGTTGATGTTAGTTCTGGATGGGAAGATCCCAGAATGGAACCATGGCTCATTAAACCATAACAT
The DNA here is from genome assembly GCF_964213995.1 of Mustelus asterias. Classification (NCBI taxonomy): domain Eukaryota; kingdom Metazoa; phylum Chordata; class Chondrichthyes; order Carcharhiniformes; family Triakidae; genus Mustelus; species Mustelus asterias. The sequence continues at coordinate 81,226,709 of NC_135817.1, forward strand.
TGTGCATTTTTAGGAAACGTCAAAGAATAGAGTCACAGGAATGCCAATTAATTTTAACAACCGGAAAACCATTTATTAAACATGGAAAGTTTGACTATAATAAAAGACTCCTTCGCTCGTCCCTTATCTTCACAAATATACATAGATTTCAAGGATAGCACCCCACTGTGAAACAAAATGGCAGATCCACTCATTGATCTTCTATGGATTTCTCCTCAAATTCTCCCCAGCTGATTGCAACAAAAGTATTTCCAAACTCCACTCTCAAAAAGACTCACTTTCAAATCTTCTTTCAATCAGAGCTTTTCCTCAGCTGTTTTATCGAGGATCCTCTTCCAGGCTTTTCAACTATCCTTTCAAACAAAGCTTTCTCTCCGCTGTTACATCAAGGACATGTCCTCCAGGTTTTCCAACTCTCCTTTCACAATAATTTTGTCTTGAATGCTTTTAAGTTTTTACACAAACTCTCAGAGATCCAGTTTCAACTATCATGTCACAGACTGTAGTATGATATCATAAACATTAGAATCACTCCAGATATCTTTCAGGCTTCTCATGAGCCAAGGCCTCCTCAACTCTGTCAGTGATTTATATGGTAGCAAAAGCCACCAGCTTTCGGAACAGGCTGTTCCTTCGTCAGGTGGGTGGGAGTTCTGATCACAAACAGGGCACAAAGACACAAACTCAATTTACATGAATAATGATTGGAATGTGAGTCTTTACAGCTAATCAAGTCTTAAAGGTACAGACAATGTGAGTGGAGGGAGCATTAAGCACAGGTTAAAGAGATGTGTATTGTCTCCAGACAGGACAGCAAGTGAGATTTTGCACATCCAGGCAAGTTGTGGGGCTAACAGATAGTGTGACATGAACCCAAGATCCCGGTTGAGGCCGTCCTCATGTGTGCAGAACCTGGCTATCAGTCTCTGCTCAGCGACTCTGCGCTGTCGTGTGTTGTGAAGCCGCCTTGGAGAATGCATTCAGCCTCTGATCTCCGGGTAAGCGTTCTCCAAGGTGGCCTTCATGACACACGACAGCGCAGAGTCGCTGAGCAGAGACTGATAGCCAGGTTCTGCACACATGAGGACGGCCTCAACCGGGATATTGGGTTCATGTCACACTATCTGTTAGCCCCACAACTTGCCTGGATGTGCAAAATCTCACTAGCTGTCCTGTCTGGAGACAATACACATCTCTTTAACCTGTGCTTAATGCTCTCTCCACTCACATTGTCTGTACCTTTAAGACTTGATTAGCTGTAACGACTCATATTCCAATCATTATTCATGTAAATTGAGTTTGTGTCTTTGTGCCCTGTTTGTGATCAGACCTCCCACCCACCTGACGAAGGAACAGCCTGTTCCGAAAGCTAGTGGCTTTTGCTACCAAATAAACCTGTTGGACTTTAACCTGGTGTTGTTAGACTTCTTACTGTATTTACCCCAGTCCAAAGCCAGCATCTCCACATAGTGATTTATATGAACAGTACCCTGTTCTAGTTCCAGTTTCCTCTGGCCCTTTAACTTTAGACTTCCTGGAAGATTTGTCTTCATTTTTCTAGTTTCCTTAACTAACTATTCATTAGGTTTCTAGCACTTGGCTTGTTTGATTCCTCACTAGAGTAAGGAACCAAATAGAGTACCATACCTAGAGTATTCCTTACTCGATTGTATGGCTTTCCTTCTAGAAAAGCTGAGAGAGATATATTCCCTCTCTCTCTGCAAAACTCCTTTTCCCCTGGCTTTCAGTTAAAACTAAACTCAAATAGGTATTTTCCTTAGAGGTGCCTCTGATTGCTAAGGAACAGCTTAATCCTTCTCCAACCTCATTTACTTTATACATCATAAACCCTCTCAGCACAATAGAAATACTGAACCAAAACCCCCATACATGCAAACACCTTTGTTTAACATGACTCTAACCCTTTCCAACATAAAACACTTAATTCAACCTATTTAAATCTATACCTTTTTTTCTAATATTTAACAATGTGAATAATCTAAAACCACCTCTATTTTCCCAACACAAATGTCCTAAAGTAGGAGAGAGAGGTCAGAGGCCAAGAAGTTTAAGATGGGAATTCCACAGCTTAGGGTTTGGCCAGCTAAAGGCAAGTGGGATGAATGCGAAAAGCCAGGGGCCAGAGTTGAATGAAAGTAGGTTTTGCAGGGGTTGGAGGAGATTACACTGGAAAGAAAGGACGAATCCCTGGAGGGATTGAATTGCAAAGATGGGAATTAGAAAACTATAAGAATTTTAAGAAAGTGCCAAGTGTAATTAAGTACAATCAGCTTATGTCTCTTCCGCAGATCAATCCCACTTCTTCACAATTTTTGTTCACCCTTTCTCTCCTTAGACGTATGCACAATTCCCTGTTTAATCGATTTATTTGGCAATTTATGATTTTGAGTAAAAAACTTTCTTTCTGATTCTGTTTTTGCATTCACATGTCTGAGTTTTGTTCCCTGGTATCTCAACCCTTCACCGTGGTGAATCATATTTAGAATTGTTTTGACAGTTCCCTTCATAATCTTGAAAACTTCAATTAAGTCATCTCAATGTCACCTCATACCCAAGGGAAGTGAGTATCCAAGTTCTGTTGCAATCTTTTGACAGCTTGAATGATGTAACACATGGTGAATGCCAACACCGTGTTTATTTGGGTTGTCTTCCCACTCTGCAATACAAGCAACAGTCCCATTATCATGGATCTATACAGCACAGAAGAAGGCCATTCAGCCCATCATGCCTCTGCCAACTTTTTAGAAGAGCTATCCAACAACACCCTCCCCCCCCCCCCCCCAATCATTTATGGGGCTTCCTGCATAGTTCTGCCAGTTTTAAAATTATCTATCCAATTTCCCTTTGCAAAATTACTGTTGAATCTGTTCCTCCAGCACATTCCAGATTGTAACAATTTCCTGGTTAGAGGATATCTTCTCATCTACTCCTCCCCCACACTGGCAGACTTTTATACCATCCACATTAAATCTTTTGTTTTCCACTGTCCTGCCAACAGAAAGTTTCTCCCTCAATGCTCTAACAAAACCATTCATCATTTTGAACACATCTGTTAAATTTTCTCTCAACCTTCTATTCTCTGAGGAGAACAATCCCAATCTCTGCAGTCTCTCCACAAAACTAAAATCTCTCATCCCTGGTACCATTCCCGTAAATCTTCCCTACTTGAATCGCAGAATCCCTGCAGTGCAGAAGGAGGGCATTTGGCCCATCGAGCCTGCAGCGACAACAATCTCACCCAAGCCCTATCCATGTGTATTTACCTTGCTAATCCCCCTAACACTAAGGGACAATTTAGCATGGCCAATCCACCTAACCTGCCCATCTTTGGACTGTGGGAGGAAACTGGAGCATCCGCAGGAAATCCGTACAGACACGGGGAGAATGTGCAAACTCCACACAGTCACCCAAGGCTGGAATCAACCCCAGGTCCCTGGCACCATGAGGCTAGAGTGGTAACCACTGCACCACCATGCCACCCTTGACATCCTTAAGCAACGACTTTTCTTTAAAGAAAGACACGCGAGGGTTAATGAATCATTGAAATAGTGGGCAGAGCAATTTCATATAATGCAGCCAACCCTCGATTGTTACTGGTGCTGAAAAGAGGGACCTATTGCCAAAGTTTTTCACCTTGCACTCATCAGAACCTAAGACATGAATGCCAAATTTCAAATGCTCATAAGAAGTTGCACTGCAGGAGAAAAGGGTGCTGATTGGTTGACGAGTGCTTTCTGATTGGTCGAAGGGTTGCTATGGACTGCAAATTTGTCATCCCACAAATGCAAGACCAAACCTTCGATAAAGTGTCGCCCTTTCAGCAATATTCCACCTTTATCAGCAAGTGACTGATCACTCACAACATACTGTCGAACCATTAAAGTGACATGAGGACTGTGTATGGATAAAACAATGATCAAATGTTTATAGCAAAGTGCATGACCAACTTTTTGCTTGCTAACTCGCGTCAAACGGGATTATTAGGGCGCTTGTAAACAGTGTCAAAATGAAACAAATGACGCCCCAATGCTTTTCTCTGCTCCAGAGAACCGAATTGTTAGGCTCACAGCAGACAGAGCATGTCCCTTTAACTAGATAGTAAAGCCCCTCCTTTATACATAAGAAATAGTCTGGCTCTCACTTTATCCCTCCAGCGCTTGAGGTTCCTCTGTGGTTACACATTACATTGGTTTCAGGCACATTTAGAACTCGCGGCCGCTCACCTGTGCATGGACTACCCCCGTAAACCAGCAGCATCCAGCCACAGGAGGGTAACCCCAAATCAACACCGTCAAATGTCCTCTCAGACCTACCTTCCCTTCTTCAGGTCAGTTATCCTGCTGACCTGAGGACAGCGCCGGGTAAGCATTGGCATTAACCCCACTTCGAGGGGAGCTGGCAAACTTCGCTGTCCCCCAAGTGCAGTAACTAGCCATGTGGCTTTTCTACAGCTGGCCACTGCTCCATTGGTCCGCCGCCAGTTCCTTCTATCCGGTGAGGCTGCGGGGAGGAGGGAGGGGGGAGGGGGTTGCGGTTGTGGGGAGGAATGCATGGATTGGAACAAAAGTATCACACTTATATCAATGGGACATTCAATAGTGGCACTTCAGTGACTGGAGATTTGTTTTCGGATTAACGGGCATAAACAGATGTAGAAGTGATTTTGCATTTTGTTTTAATATGTATCCCCCAGCCTCTCATCTAGCTATCCTTCGCGGTATCCACTTATCTGTCTGTCCCTCTAAACATCAATCTCTGCATATATTTATTTAGCTTTCTTTCTTTCTATCTATCTATCTATCTATCTATCTATCTATCTATCTATCTATCTATCTATCTATCTATCTATCTATCTATCTATCTATCTATCGCTATCCATCTGCATGTATCTATCTGTCTATAGTTATCCAAATGCATGTATCTATCTATCTATCTCTAGCTATCCATCTGCATCTATCTATCTATCTACCTATCTATCCATCCCTATTTATCTCTTTCTATTTCTATCTATCCATCTCTCTCTATTTATCCATCTATCGATCTATCTATCCATTCCTATTCATCTCTCTCTATTTCTATCTATCCAACTCTATCTATCTATCTATCTATCTATCTATCTATCTATCTATCTATCTATCTATCTATCTATCTATCTAGCTGTCTGTCTGTCTGTCTGTCTATCTATCTATCTATCTATCTATCTATCTATCTATCTATCTATCTGTCTGTCTGTCTGTCTGTCTATCTATCTCTCTGATCTCTATGTGTTTCTCTGTCTACCTCTCTGTACAGATACTGATGTGAGCTAGTACAGTGTTGCTTGCCGGATTGCCGGAGTGTGCGGGCGATGCGCCGCCCCGCCGCGGAGGAATATTCTGGCAGAGGTTGGCATGCGATATAGTTCAGTGTGGCACTGTTTTGAGCGCCAGTTTCAGGAATCGCTCTGGCAAAGGAGCAAGCATCTGCCTGCGAGTCTCCGGGAAGTGTCTGCACGCCGCCACCACAGGCTCCGGAGAAAATGACCTTCGCCTCACTCTACCTAATCGGATTTCTTATCTGCAGCGGGGAAGGTAGGAAGTGGAAATGATGTTAAACAAGAATATGTTTGTGTTATATATATATATATATAGAAGGGGGGAGAGATAGAAGCACTGACTGCATTGCAGTGATAGAATGGGACTGAGCGTCGGACAGGTTGCAGACAGGGAAATGAAGAGTTGTTAAGTCTTTTGCTATTTAAAGGCACGTTTCTATATTGACCGGGTGTCAATGTGTGCTGTGATTGTGTTGTGACAGATGATGGCTGCTTGAGAAGGGGCTGAAGTGTTTGAAGGTGTATTTAGTGGGGGAAACACTCAGCCATTAGATCGGGGGCTTCCTTAACTTTCCTACTGGTGTTTATATGTTTTTAATAATGTCTGTTATTAGCCCGTTACTCTCACTGAAATGGTTCTCTGATGGTTGCCAATTAGGAATTCCAAAGAGTTTGCACATGGCATACAATTTTAGACCTTTCTTTTCTTGGAGAGAATTGGAACTCAGGTGACAGGACCTACCACACACACACACACACACACACACTGTCTCTCTTATAGACCTCTGCATTTGTGTTTTAACAATTCCACAGTTCCAGCCGAGATTCGGTAATCAATATGCAGTTTGTTGACGGTGGTTTAGGATATGGTTAATGTGATTGTGTTTTATATCTCAATGTTAAGATGTATTGCTGTGAACTGGGCCAGAAAAAACCCAAATGTGACAATACTTTTTGGGATGAATCAGTATTAACTGTTCAGCCACCATTCGGTTTCTGAATTGAGCCTGAAAGTTTAGATTCGGTGTGTGAGTGTGTTCATTCAGACAGAGTTGAGCTGAAACGTGTGAGGAAGTGAGTTGCGAGTGTGGGTTTACTGTACTGAGTAAAACCCAGGAGAGCTCTGGTGTATGCGGCAGGTGGCGATACAGAGCTGCTGTACTGGATACCATTAGAGTCCTCTCATACCTTGTCCCAGACACACACACAGACACAGACACACATACGAACAGACACACACTGACACACAGACACAGATACACACAGACACACACACAGATACACATACACAAACGGACAGAGATACACAGAGAGACACACTGACACACAAACACTAGAGACACATATAAACAGGCACGCACGCACACAGACACAGAGATGCACAGACAGACACACACACACACATAGACACACGACCACACAGTGACACGCAGACACAGAGATACACAGAGAGACACACACTGACACACAGAGACGCACACACAGACAAACACAGACACTTAGACACACAGATACACAGACGCCCAGACACATACTTACACACTGACACAGGCAAACGCATATACGCACACACATAGATACACACACATACAGACACACAGAGAGACTAGCACACACAAACATACACACACACACACATACAGACACACACAACATAAGCACTCGTCGGCCTCGCAGTTTGTGGGAGTGTTGCCTTCTCCTTCTATGTCTCTTACACGATACAAGGGGAGAACTCTTCGCTGTGAGAGGCTCATCCTTCTTACCTGGCTGAGCCCAGGCAGCAGTGATGGGAGGAAGAGGCGAACTTGCTGCGAGGCTCCCTGTCCATCTCCAGCTCACTGCTCCGGCTCTCATTAATCTGTTGATTATCACCCAATGAGATTTCATCACTGCAACAATCTCTGTTGGCATTTGCTTCGAATCCAGCAGCCTTTACCCCGGCACCCTGCACTCAGCTTTCTTAATATGTCACTAATCTCGATGCGCTGCTTAACATTCACAACTACAAGATGAAGTACAGTTCTGTCAAAAGAAAACTTGTCCTCTGCTGCCCGGTTGTTTCAATGTCATTCCTGGTGATGGGGGCGGCGGGGGTTTGAAGGAGTTGGGGGGGGGGGGGCGTTAAAAAAATGGTCCATTTGGATGGTTGACAACGATTGTAATGTTAGCAGAATTCACACCGCCCCAATAGATAGCTAAATATCGGCGTGGCAGTGTACCGAGGAACCTCTGCATTGATACTGAGGCGGTAGGTTCATTGCACTAGTCAAATTGGCCAGGGCAGCGTGGACTGAGAGCTTTCAACAAGGGAGCAAGTGGACGGGAGGGAGCTGGGAGCAGGAGGGTGTGGGGTAAGAACATTGTCGGTGGCTCTTTGTAACCCCCACCCCCTCTCTAACCCCCCTCCCATTCCCAAATAATTTGTCCAGCGACAAAACCCTCGGGACCAACTCCCCTGAAGTTGAAACCAAAAGAGAAAATGCTGGAAAATCTCAGCAGGTCTGGCAGCATCTGAGAGGAGAGATGCTGGCAGACCTGCTGAGATTTTCCAGCATTTTCTCTTTGGGTTTCAGATTCCAGCATCGGCAGTAATTAGCTTTTATCCCCTGGAGTTGAAATCTACCGGCTCCCTCAGGTAGCCCCATCTTATCTCCTTTCCCCTTGTACTATTGGGTAGGGACACTCTGATGGAAGTGATATCCCTGGAGTTGGGAGGGGCGGGGGGGGGGGGCGGGGGAAGGCCGTGGGGATGGGAATATGTCAAGGGAGGTGCACATGTGTGTGTGTGTGCCAATATGTTATACATCTCTATCTCCAGATATATTACAGACACAGAGATAACTCGAAACAACCAAACGGACTTGGCTGTGCTTGCAGTTTTGTTAGTTGTTGGAAATGCTCAATGAAAAAGAGGGAATGCTGGAAAAAAACATACGCGGCTGGTCTGGAGATGTTTAACCCTTCAAGCACCGTGTTATTGAATAGTCGCAGCTGTACGAAGAGAACGTTTGGTGACATTTTTAATGCGAGAGTGTGCGCCTCAGTCTGATTGCTATTGATTGCATAATCTAAAGTTACAAATATCATTAGTGACAAGAAAGAGCACTTCACCGCCCACCCCACCGACATGGCAGCGCTCTCCTCCCACTTACACAGCCATGCCAATATTGACTGCCCATTTACTAGGTGTGTTAACTATATTAAATGGTGACAGTAGTACTCAGTTCACATCTGGGTGACAAGGCATAAGTGCCACAGAGAGTTAGCAATGCGGTGGCATGCAGAATGATTTTCAGTTTGAAGAACTTTCCAAGCATTAAGCTCATTTCCTTCCACCAAACAGATGGTGTTAACCATTTTTCACTCCGTCCTTTGCCATTCGACTATACAACATTTAAAGGATTATTCAATGGCATTGCGGTGTTTGTTACTCATGGTTCCTTCCCACTCACTGCCTGCCACCCGCTGCCACTTCACCCGGGACACAGCTATCCTGAAGACTGAATGCAGTTTAACGGGTTGCATGGGATGAATTGCAACTCAGGAGGGTCCGAGGTTTGCTGGAACCTGGTTTTGAGGAGGCGGGGTGGATAGATTGGAGGTTGGCAGCTGTGATCAGAAAGGGATGATTTGCTTGGAAAGGGCTGAGGATTGAGCTGTGATTGCAAGGAAGACAAGTTACGGGGGGGGGGGGGGGGCGTTGGTAAGGTGGGGATTACTTCTCAGCCTTTTGGCTAAGATCAAGTGTTAGATTAACCCAAAGTGGTGTGCAACGCCTTTTCTTGTCAGCTTGGATCTTGCTCATTTCTCTTCCTGCACCCACTGGTCTATAAGGCAGACCTGTCTGTTCCCATAGAAAGTTTCTCCTGGTCCTTAGTCTGTCGCCAGAGGCTTATAGCTTGAGGGGCACCACTCCACATCAAGCGTGGCTGACCAGGAGTCTCTCCAGCTCTCACCGCCAACCATTGGCCTGTTTAGAACGATTTTGCAGGTTGATACGCAACCTGTCTGGCCATGTGATGAGCGCACCTTGGCCATCAAATCCTGGGGTGGGACTGGAACCCAGAGCTTCTGGCTCAGCGGCAGAGACTATCAATTGTGTCATAAGACCTGCAAGCTTGGTTTTTGTATGTCTCTCTTGTGGGGATCAGTAATTGGATTCAGTTTGAGTTTGGATTGGTTTTTGGAGCAAGCAAGGAGACAGACTGAGGGCTTTCCCAGCCCACTTTGTGCACTGGCTTTGTAAGAAATGAATGAAATTTAAATTTAAAAGAAAGATGGGTATTGTGGTGTAGATCTGGAGGAGAGGGGAGGATTGAAATTACAAGGGCATGGTTTGTTGTTCTCATTAGGGATGGAGGAGATTGAACTCTCCAACAAACCTGGGGAGGATATTTTTGAGTTGTTATTCGCCCCCCACAAGAACTGTTTCACTTTCTCACTGATGGGAGGGTTAAAATCCAACATTTTCTATTAAGACTGCTGCAGAGAGAAAAAAAATAACTATAAACATTTCATTCACACACACAGATGTTTAAATTGATAAGAGATCATCAGGCTGTTGCTTCTCATTATGACATATAATTGAAGTAAACAGTGCATTCGGAGGTGACCTACACACTGCTGTGAAGGTAAGGCACATGGAGTGCTTTGATGAATAAATATTTCTTCAGTCGGAGTGTGTCCCCCTGAGCGCTCCCCCAACCCCTCCCCACTTAGATTTCGAGACGGCTGTCGCCCTGATTATTGGAACACAAGCAAGTTAGTCATTCCACTCCTTCATACACCAGCTTTTCCCTATGTCTGGGAGTGGAGTGAGAAAGATTGGAACCCCTAAACGGGAAAGGAAATGCTCCAACTGGCTTTCGCTGTTAAAATTAAGGTTGATTTTTGTCTCATTCCTTCTGGTGAAACTTGCTCTTTTCGCTCTCCAGAGTATACGTGGCTGGTGTATATATCTGTATCCTGAAGGTCAGTTTTGCAAAGAAGCAATTTACGCGGTTGTTAAACTGTCTTGTCTTCTTGCCCAGAAGAGGTGAATAAAACTGTGAAGAAAATAGTTTAGTTTATTTATGAGTGTCACAAGTAGGCTTACATTAGCACTGCAATGAAATTACTGTGAAAATCCCCCAGTCACCACACTCCAGCAACTTGGGTACACTGAGGGAGAATTTAGCTTGGCCAAAGCACCTAACCAGCACGTCTTTTGGACTATGGGAGGAAACCAGAGTGCCAGGAGGAAAGCCACGCAGGCTCGCGGAGAATGTGCAGACTCCACACAGACAGTGACCCAAGGCTGGGAATTGAACCCGGGTCCCTGGTGCTGTGAGGCAGCAGTGCCAACCATTGTGCCACAGTGGTAGAGTTAGGAGTTTTTAGCATGTATCAGTGCACTAACCCTCTACACCTCTGGCTCATTGTCCATTCTCCATTGACAGTGCCCCAGTGTTAAAAGACTAGTTGTTACTCACAATAAGCTGCTCGCTGGTTCTAGAGAGTGGCATGGTGGCACAGTGGTAAGCACTGCTGCCTCATAGCGTCAGGGACCCGGGTTTGATTCCCGGCTTGGGTCACTATCTGTGCAGAGTCTGCACGTTCTCCCCATGTCTGTGTGGGTTTCCTCCGGGTGTTCCGGTTTCCTCCCACATTCTGAAAGACGTATTGGTTAGATGAATTGACCATGCTAAATTTTCCCTTATTGTACCCGAACAAGTGCTGGAGTGTGGCGACTCGGGGATTTTCACAGTAACTTCACTGCAGTGTTAATGTAAGCCTACTTGCGACACTAATAAATAAACTTTTAAAAAGTTTTCCCAAATTCATGAAATCTTGTCAGGTTCTCTCAAAGGTCTCCAGAAGCCAGTCTCTTTGTATGGCTGGCCTTGTTCATTTTCCTGCTTTGGGATTCACCATTGACAGAACTCAAGGAGGTATCATTCTGACTTGTGCTCAAATAATAACTAATCCTGACTGGTATTTCAGTACATGACATTACGTAATAGTTCATTCATCTATATTTGCCTAAATGTCAGTGCGGCACTTTTAACATTTGCTGATTTATGTAGAAAAATAGATAGCGAGGATTAATGTTCTTAGCTATTCACAACATGACACAAAAGTGCTGGTGAGGACAACTTCAAGGCAGTATTTTGAATGATGTATGAATCCCTGAGATGTGTTCATGGCTTGAGATGTTATATTACTTTTTAATAAAGCAAACCTTCCATTCCTGAAGCTGAAAATGATCATGTTGGTTGTCTCTGTAACTTTTCAATAGCAATAGTACTTTATGATTTGGTAACTGGAGGATGGAGCCCTGTTGGCCAATGTCCGGTCGCAACATCTTAGATCTTCGGAGAAAAATTCTACTGATCAGTACTTCAACTTGAAATTTCTTCACCCAGAGAGTGGTCAATCTACCACTGAAAGTAATTGATGCAAATACATTGTATGATTTCATAAAGAAATTATACTTAGCTCTTGGGGCTAAAGGCGTCAAGGGATATGGGAGGAGGGGGGATCAGGATATTGAATTTGATGATCAGCCATGATCAGCTACAGTGCAGAAGGAGGCCATTTGGCCCATTGAGTCTGCACCGACCACAATCCCACCCAGGCCCTAACCCAAAACCCCATGCATTTACCCTAGCTAGTCCCCCTGACACTCAGGGGCAATTTCACATGGCCAATCCTCCTAATCTGCACATCTTTGGAGTGTGGAAGGAAACCGGAGCACCCAGAGGAAACCCACACAGACACGGGCAGAATGTGGCAAACTCCACATAGACAGTGACCTAAACCGGGAATCAAACCCGGGTCCCTGGCGCTGTGAGGCAGCAGTGCTAACCACTGTGCCACCATGCCACCCTAATAATAAATGGTGGAGCAGGCTTGAAGGGCTGAATGGCCCATGCCTGCTTCTAGTTTCTATGTATGTTTCTATGTTTCTACAATTTAGCTTCAAACCTGATAGTTTGCTATTGCATTTATGTTGATGTTAACGCTTAATCATGAGAGGAACTTTTCCTTCCTGACCCACGACTTGTCCTCCCCCAGAACTCTCTACAAGTATGCGTTGAATTTCAATTGAGGGGAAACTCGTAACAACAAACTTCAGTTGAGAAGGATCAAAGTTCAATTGTGACGTGTATGTTTTCACATGATCTCGCTATTCCTCCACCTTCTTGCTTTTCTTTTATTTTAAGCTTTATACCTTTCTCAGAGTTACAAAGCCAATGTGCAGAGCGGACAGAGTCAGCCACCAATCCATCACCTTGCTAGCTCCAAAAAACAATTTAAATTGAATCCAATTCAATTGGGGTGGCACTGTGGCACAGTGGTCAGCACTTCTGCCTTACAGCGCCAGGGACCTGGGTTCAATTCTGGCCTTGGGTCACTAGCCGTCCGTGTGGAGTTTGCACATTCTCCCCACATCTGCATGGGTTTCCTCCGGGTGCCCTGGTTTCCTCCCATAGTTCAAAGATGTGCGGGTTAGGTTGATTGGCCCTGCTAAATAGTGTCAGGGGGCTTAGCAGGGTAAATACATGGGGTTACGGGGATAGGGTCTGGGTGGGATTGTTGTCAGTGCAGGCTCGATGGGCCGAGTGGCCTCTTCCTGCACTTTAGGGATTCTACGATTTAGTTCATGGTCCCCAGACAAGGGACATACCAGATCCAAGCTGACAAGAACAGACGTTATACCTAATCTCATGCTTGATCCTACTCTCGATCTTATCCAAACGGCCGAGAAGTTCACTCCATCTCCTTGTACTCGGGCGCCAACTAATTTTCCTCATTTATTTTCTCTTCCCCTTTCGTGGTCTCCAATTTAAACAAAGGTGAAGCGAATTGACTTCGTGGAAGTTGAGTTGAATGAGCTTGTGTTGCATCAGCCACTCTGTTGTGTGTGGGTTATTCAGCAGTGTGCTAACAAGAAAGTACAATTTGGACTTGATGGAATTATGCAAGGAATTATGCAAGGAAGGTCTATTTTGTAATCAGGCTGCACTATATATCCCTCCCAGATTTCCTGTGGAATCAAACATCCAAAGTGAGTTGGATGGAGCCCTTGTTTAAAAGGGGGTGGTGTGTGTGTGAAATACTGCACAGGAAAACATAACATTGATCTTGTGTCAATCTTTGTGGGTTCTTATCATATGGCACTCTTTATGTACACTGAAATTATAGAAATGAAAAGATTACATTAATATTTATCCGTTTTTGATAGTATATGCATTCCATGGTTGTATAGTTTGCGTACTTATTTAGTTTACCAGAATCTCATTAGGATAACACTGTATATTTCAGCAAGCATTTTAGTGCAGTATCTGATTTAAAAATTGCCTTTCGCAGACGTTCTGCTGGTTGTGAAAGCTTTACCATATCGCTGCTTGCTGTGAAATGGAAAACTCGTAGCTCGTCAGATTACATCTGCGAGAGAAAGGTCAGCGTTTCGGAGCGGGACCCTTCACTAGAAATGAGTTGGGATGGAACATTTACTACCTTGTCTGTGAGCGAGGCCAGGGATAAGGCGTCACGGCTGAACGGTTGACCCATCTGTCTCTTTCAGTTTTGCTGTGTGTTTCTATTTTTATTTCTGATTTTCAACATTGTCTGCTTTCCGTTCACACCTTCATCGTACAGCTACTCTACAAAAGACTGCTTTGTAAACACACCCTTGCTGTTATTACTCACTTCTGAGGAAATAAATGTGTGAGCCACCCTCTTTTTTCCAGATACCTTGAACTAAATGTCGTCTTCTCCACTCTGTCAGCTCTTGTACACCGTTCACTAATTGAAAAGTTTTATTTGTTCATGCCTGGGTTCGCTGGCTGGCCAGCATTTATTGCCCAATCCTAGTTGCCCTTGAGCTGAATGTCTTGCTAGGCCATTTCAGAGGGCAGCTGAGAGTCAACCACATTGCTGTGGATCTGGAGTCACATATAGGCCAGACTGGGTAAGGATGGCAGATTTTCTTCCCTGACGGACATCAGTGCACCAGATGGATATTTCCAACAATCAGCAATGGTTTCATGGTCATCGCTAGATTCTTAAATCCAGAGACTTTTATTGAATTCAAATTCCACCATCTGCCATGGTGGGATTCGAACCCGGGTCCCCAGAACATTCGCTGAGTTACTGATTAATAGTCTAGCAATAATATCACTAGGCCATTGCCTCCCCTAAATGGGGAGTTAGGTGGGCTCCCTGTTGCCAAGTATTTAGTTGTTAATGAGGAGGGGAAAGGTGGTCCACCCTACACCCATTACAGTTTCTCCCTTTTAGCATCACTTACCCATTATCATAGGGGATTTTCACAGTAACTTCATTGCAGTGTTAATGTAAGCCTACTTGTGACACTAATAAATTAACTTAAACTTATATTCAGAGGGTGATATTAGGGTGTGCCGCAAAGAATGGGTTGGTGCTGAGTGTTCAATTGATTTCATTCCATTTGGCTGGGAGAGGGGGGACAATATTCAGCTAAGGTAGTGTTTTAACATAATTGGCAAAAATGCCAAAGACAGATGAGGATGAAAATGCTTTTAATTCGCAAATTGTTGTGATCTGGAATGCACTGTCTGGAAGCTTGGTGGAAGCTGATTTAACAATAACATTCAAAAGCGAATTGGATCGGCAGTTTCTTAAAAAAATATGCAAGAATGTAAAAAGAGGGGGGGAGAGGGTCTATATTGACAGGGTTTTCAAGAAGCAGGCACAATGGGCTGAATGGCCTTTTTATTTTGCTGTATGATTTCATGATCCTGGATTTCTACTCTAATAACTAATCAGTGGCATTATAGTGCCCAGGGCCTGGTAAAGATGTACATTTTCAGCACTGGGTGAAGACAAGATCAAGTTCAGCTTCAATGACTCTCGCCCTCTGCTCAAAAGGCCTACTGCTTCTCACTCAATCCGCTCATGCACTCCATCCAAAGTCCTGAAAGCACAGGCTATTGAAAGACTACACTGCTACCTGGGGAATGGTACCCACCCCCATAACAGTCCAGAGAAAAGGTCAGAAAATTGCAGGGCGTGAGGAGTCAAAATAGACGATTTAAGTAAATTGTATAGGTAAGGCTGCAAGTGCTGAGATTCCTTCCATTGATTTTTTTTTTAGTTGGAAAAAATGTCAGTGTGAATTCAAAGCATGATCATAGCCCGGTTTCTCTCGGTGAGGTGTTATTGATTTAGTATTTCTCAGCCAGTCTGCAAGTATTCTTATGTTGGCTTGCTCAGGGAAGAGGCAAATCACAATTGTCTTTCTGTTCGTAAACTTTGAGACAATGTAAAAGTAAGGAATTTATGGTTTTCAAAAGAAATACAATGTTCCTCTTGCTGCCTTTATGGTGTTTTTTGCTGTCATGAGTGACCCAGCAGTGGGCTAAGAATTCACCATCATTCTGGTACCCTGACTCAAAAGTGTTTACATTGCTTCCCTTCCGATCTGTAGGAGAAAAAGACACTGAGGCAATTGCAATGGAATTTCATATCCACTTCTGATTTTTCTGGTTGAGGTTATTTATGAAGGCCCCCACCTTGCCCCTTGCCTGAGGTGTGGTGATCCTCAGATGCACCATAGAAAGCATTCTTTCTGGTTATATCACAGCTTGGTATGTCTCCTGCTCTGCCCAAGACCGCAAGGAACTACAAAAGGTGGTGAATGTAGCCCAATCCATCACTCAAACCAGCCTCCCATCCATTGACTCTGTTTACACTTCCCACTGCCTCAGCAAAGCAGCCAGCATAATCAAGGACCCCACGCACCCCGGACATTCTCTTTTCCACCTTCTTCCGTCAGGGAAAAGACAGAAAAGTCTGAGGTCACGTACCAACCAACTCAAGAACAACTTCTTCCCTGCTACTGTCAGACTTTTGAATGGACTTACCTGGCATTAAGTTGATCTTTCTCTACACCCGAGCTATGACTGTAACACTACATTCTGCACTCTCTCATTTCCTTCTCAATGAATGGTATGCTTTGACTGTATAGCGCGCAAGAAACAATACTTTTCACTGTATGTTAATACACGTGACAGTAATAAATAATATCAATCAAATGAAATCCTCAGGTTAAAATCACCACCAGTCAGCTCTCCCCCTCAACGGGGAGCGTCCCCTCTGACCATCTGGGACTATAGTGTCTTTGCCTTTCGTGTCTCAACATGGAGAGACAGTGACTGGACATCACCAAGTTTCCGTGATGGCCTTTTCGTGGCTGATAAGAAACAGTACTGCAAACCTCATGGGTGGGGGGGGGGGGGGGGGGGGGCGCGGGGGGCGCGGGGGGGAGGGGGGTGGGGGGGTAGGGAAGTGTGCGCTGAGGGTGGGGAGAGAGAGTAAATTTGACTCTGCCTTTTTTTTGTATCAGTTGGTACAAGCACTAATGAAGTCAGTGTGAATGGTTATGGGGGAGGCGATGGCCTAGTGGTATTATCGCTAGACTATTAATCCAGAAACTCAGCTAAAGTCCTGGGGACCTGGGTTTGAATCCCACCACGGCAGATGGTGGAATTTGAATTCAATTAAAAATAATCTGGAATTAAGAATCTGATGATGACCATGAAACCATTGTGGATTGTCAGAAAAACCCACCTGGTTCTCTTTACAGAAATAAATCTGCCGTCCTTACCTGGTCTGGCCTACATGTGACTCCAGAGCCGCAGCAATATGGTTGACTCTCAACTGCCCTCCAAGGGCAATTGGGGTTGGGCAATAAATGCTGGCCCAGCCAGCGATGCCCATGTTCCATGAATGAATTTTTAAAAAGTCTACACACCAAGGAGCTTGAAGAGAGGGGGAGGGGGGGAGGGATGTGTGATCGTGGGCTGGGGAGGGGAGAAGGAAATCAAAGCTCTGAATGTTTTGTCATGCAGTGTAGATAGTGATAGCACGCGTTATTAGTAGCAGGACAAGAGGGAGACTTGCTCAAGAGCCCATAATGAAATCGTCATCCTTGGCTGAGCTTCCCTCATTGCAGCTCTGTCGCGAGTGTGCTTTCCAGCTCTGTTTTCTGATAGCACAACAGTGTTTGTCAGTGAGGAGACGACTGGACAAAACACAATTCACACAACAGTCTCTTTTGTGAGCAGTCAGTACCTGAAGACATAATTTTAGCTTTTCCTCCAACACACAGTCACGGTGATAACATTATTTCCATACATGACTTCAATTTACAATACATTTGGAATGCATTAAAAGCGGTGACCATGTATAATCGTTTGCTAGTCTGTGTACTTTTTAAGGTTCATTTTTTGCACCTAGCCTACCAGACTCTCAGCTGACTCTGAAAGAGTAAGTATGCAACCTGGCTCCTCTAAAACTACCCTCTGCTCTCAGCGTGTAAGATGTATAAGATGACACGGCCCTCACTCCCATCTCATTTAGCCATCCCAATTATTTTTCTGCCATCCTTACTCGAGGGAACATTGCTTTGCTGATTAGAGTAGCTAAGGTTGGGATGGTACAGAGTGGCATTGGGAATTGGATGCTTATCCCTGCTTCAGGGAACACTGCCTCTCTTGATTGGAATAGCCAAGATTGGGATCGTACAGAGGGGCGATGGGAATTGAATGTTGTTAGGTGTTGTTTTAATTGTGAGTAATGTTTGATATTGAAATGGTGATCCATTTTATACTTTGATTAATTTTGTTTATATCCTCTTTCCCCTTGGCCTCTTTCCATTGAATTTAATGTGAAGGGTAGTCTTGCGTTGTGTATATGTGCAAAGTTCGTTGAAGGTGCAGGAGAGGTGCAGAGAGCAGTTAATAAAGAATACAGTATTCTGGTCTTTATTAATAGAAACAACAAGAGCAAGGAAGTTATGCTGAAGTTATACAAGACATTAGTTTGATTTGATTTGATTTTTTGATTTGATTTATTATTGTCACATGTATTAACATACAGTGAAAAGTATTGTTTCTTCCACGCTATCCAGACAAAACATACCGTTCATTGAGAAGGAAATGAGAACTCCAGCCAATTCCTCTGGTTTCAAAGGTGCTATACAAATGCCTGTTGTTGTTAAATCAATATTGGAGAAATAGAACACTCTGTTCTACTTGTCATACTCATAGTGGCGGATTAATTATTCCACAGATAGAGCGAAGCCAAGCACCTCCTCCGACTTTAATGTGCCACCAGCTGTCTCTATTGTCTCTTTAAGTGAGATTGTTGATTTTTATTCATTCATGGGCACTTTTGTGATGTGACCCTTTAAACGTTCTTCCCTGATAGGGACCTGCATCGAGGATAAGGGTCTCCTGTGAATATTAGGTTGAACTGAATCGACAGCAAGCCCCTGACGTTCAGGGGAAGTTGTTGCAATACACTTTCAGTTAGCCATTTCCAGGTGAATGTGGGGGATGTAGCACCAAAAGACTGACAATGGGTGTGTGACAAATGAGCATTAACTTGGCAGGATCTAGATCCTGTGAGAATGAGACAATTGGCACAATGGAGGCAACTCTTCTGAGCTTGTTCAAATTCCACCATTACCTAGTGCCACTTGTGCCACCACCCTATTGGTGGCTGGGCCTTCAGCTCTCAAGGCTCTAAGTTTCCTCTCCTGACATTTTCTGCCTCTCTCCTCCTCTCCAAGGTACTATCTCTGTGACCAAACCTTTTGGTCATCTGCCCTAATGTGGTTCAATGCTGGATTTTATCTGAGAACGCTCTTGTGAAGCACCTTGAGAGGCCGAAATCTGCTAAAGGTGCTATTCAAATGGAGGGGCTAAAGAGCATTGTTAGCATGGAACAGAAGGAACTTTCATTTGCAGAAGTTTAAAGTTTATTTATTAGTGTCACAAGTAGGCCTACATTAACACTGCAATGAAGTTACTGTGAAAATCCCCTGGTCGCCACACTCCAGCGCCTGTTCGGGTTAATGCACCTAACCAGCACATCTTTCAGACTGTGGGAGGAAACTGGAGCACCCAGAGGAAACCCACGCAGACATGGGGAGAACGTGCAGATTCCGCACAGACAGTGACTCAAGCCGGGAATCGAACCCGGGTCCCTGGTGCTGTAGGCAGCAGTGCTAATCACTGTGCCACCGTGCCACCCCACTTAATCTGGGAGCATTTTATGCAGTGGGTGTCCAGAATAATTAAAGCATCTCATTTGCCAGCACAAACATTCATCACCTCAATGTAAACAGGAAAATGAGTTAGAATGCAAAACAGAGTTTAAACAAAATGCTTCACTGGAGACGACACAACTGCTTAACTCCAGTTTATACTAAATTCAATACTAAATCTCAGAGCTTTTCAAACAATAAAATTCTCTGTCGGATGTGAAAAGCAGTTCTCAGTAAAAACGACCACGTACAGTAAATTCTAACTTGTTCACCAATACCTTGTGGTGGATTTTACTGCCGCCCTCCCCACCTCTGACCAAAAGGTCTCTCAGCGTCCTGCTGACCAGAACCCCAACTGCCCTGCCATTATACTCGCCGCATCTTTACTGGGGAGGCGACGACCTAGTGGTATTATCGCTAAACTATTAATCCAGAAACTGTGGACCCAGCTTCCAATCCCACCATGGCAGCTGGTGGAATTTGAATTCAATAAAAAATATCTGGAATTAAGAATCTACTGATGAACACAAAACCATTGTCAATTGTCTGAAAAACCCACCTGGTTCACTAATGTCTTTTCGGGAAGGAAATCTGCCGTCCTTACCTGGCCTGGCCTACATGTGACTCCAGAGCTACAGCAATGTGGTTGACTCTCAACTGCTCTCCAAGGGCAACTAGGGATGGACAATAAATGCTGGCCAGCCAGCAACGCCCATGTCCCACAAATGAATTTAAAAAAATATATTGGATTAGGTGTGACAATATCCTTCAGACCAAAATGTTTGAAATTTGTTGAGCATTTTAAAAGCTAGGCTAGTCCTACAAACCTAGCTACAAAACTATAGTCAGGAGGGAGGGGGATGGGAAAAAGGGTCAGGAGAACTTTTTCCTGCAGAAGCTGCCTGAGTGATGGGGATTTGAGTTCTCTCATACCTCCAAACCCAACTGTTGCTGCCATTGGGCTGCATTGATCAAATTAATTGCATCCAAGCTGGAAGCGGATCAAATATTGCTGTAAAAAGTAAGGGACACTTTGTCAGCCGGTAGCTGCTAACACTAATGGCCTGCTGGACCTCCCCGCACCCATCAACTTCCCCTCAATCAGATTGGCCGGCATCTCTGTCGTCTCCGCAATTGAATGGTAGCCACCTCTGGGACGATAGACAGTCCATAAAGATGAACAAGTGGTGTAATGACCTTAACGAGGCCCATAATGTGGCCCCTTTGAGTATGAGCTCCCTGATTGAGGTAATTATTGCCTGCCCAATCAAGGAGCCGCACCTGTATAGAATGAGGACTGTCAGGGCTGCTGACACTCCAGATTCTGACTGTGTACCTGAAGCACTCTTGGGAGTGGAGATAAGTTTGGAAATAGAAGGAATCCGGTGCAGGGCCGCCAGCCTCTGAGGAGTTATGTCAAGCAGTGGAGCCTGAATTTCAGTTCAGTTAGGGATTTTTGGCGAGCCTGTCTGGCAGGCCGCAGTGAGGGTGGGAGAGAAGGTGGCTGGAGGACAGGCTTTAGAGGCCAGGAGGGTAGGGACAAAGAGGGGCAGGATCTTGGGGAAGGGTGTAATTGCCTCTAATTGGCACTGGAGGCTCCCATTAGCATGGGAGGTATGGCACTCCAAAGCTGCCAGGCTGCTGGCCCTGCCTCCGCCCTCCCCAGCCACACAGATTCTAGCATCAGGTTGAATGAAGCTCTTAAGTGGCCATTAATTGGTCACTTCGAAGCCTCCATAGGCCCAAGGGCTGGGGGGAGGGGAGGAGAGGGGGGGGGGAGCGTATGGAGGCAGAACGAGTTGCCTGACGCATTGCCCATGCACTGTAATATAGCAGATAGGTGTGTGTAAGCAGGAAGATAATGAGCAGGGTACCTGTTTCATTTTGCAAGCCCTCGCTGCTTTCAAATATACCATGATGTGCAGTTGCTGGCATTGGACTGGGGTGGGCACAGTAAGAAGTCTCACACCAGGTTAAAGTCCAACAGGTTTATTTAGTAGCAGGAGCATTCGGAGCGCTGCTCATTCATCACCTGAGGAAGGAGCAGCACTCCGAAAGCTTGTGGTTCCAAATAAACCTGCTGGACTTTACCCTGGTGTTGTGAGACTCCTTACTGTTCAAATATACCAGCAGAGACTGTAAAATTCATCAACGTGTCTGAAAGAAACCCCTCCTTTCTTATCCCAGTCTGGGGCTATATGTGACTCCAGTCCCACGCTGATGAATTGGCTCTTACCTACCCTCTGAAGATGTGAACAACTCGCTTCAGGTGGAAAGCTCATTGACACCTTCCTGAGGAAACTAGGGATTTGATTTGATTTGGTTTATTATTGTCACATGCATTGGTATACAGTGAAAAGTATTGTTTCTTACGTGCCATACAGACAAAACATATTGTACATAGAGTACATTGGAGAGAAGGAAAGGAATGGGTGCAGAATATAGTGTTAGAGTCATAGCTGGGGTGCAGAGAAAGACCAGCTTAATATATGGTAGGTCCATTCAAAGGTCTGATGGCTGCAGGGAAGAAGCTGTTTTTGACTCGGTTGCTATGTGATCTCAGGCTTCTGTATCTTTTTCCCAACAGAAGAAGATGGAGGCGAGTATGTTTGGGGTGCATGGGGTCTTTTGTTATGCTGGCTGCTTTCATAGAATCATAGAATCTCTAAGGAGGCCATCAGGTCTGCACCAGCTACAATCCCACCCAGCCCCTATCCCCATCGCACCATGTATTTACCCTGCTAGTCCCCCTGACACTAAGGGACAATTTAGCATAGCCAATCCACCTAACCTGCACATCTTTGGACTGTGGGAGGAAACCGGAGCACCCGGAGGAAACGCACGCAGACACGGGGAGGAACTTCACACAGACAGTGACCCAAGTTGGGAATCGAACTCGGGTCCCTGGCACTGTGAGGCAGCAGTGTTAACCACTGTGCCACCATGCCGCCCAGACTGTCTCAGGACAGTGGGAAGTGTACACCGAGTCAATGGACGCAAGGCTGGTTTGCGTGATGGACTGGGCTACGTTCACAACTCTTTGTAGTTTCTGAAATGCCTGCCTTGCCCGAGAGGCCTGTATTCTGGAAAATGCACATTTAAAATAAATGTTATGGCGAACCTTTAGATGAAAAAAGATTGCTGAAGATCCAAATTAAAAGACATGGTGTGTTGGAGATTCATAAGAAGGGTCAGACGGCAGCTGTGATGGGAATAACAGGTTAGTACTGTGGGTGGTGGCACGCATTGCCACACGTGTGTGAGGGTTAGGGCAAGAGGCCCCTCTGATAGGACTGAGCACATTTTAGGGGACGAACTTGTGGTCAGGTTCAAGCTGCTTCTAAAAGTTGGAACAATATAATCTTCAAAAAAAAAAGCATGGTTGGAAATCCAGTTCAGATTCTGTACATGGTTTTTCTCCTGTCAAGG
This sequence comes from Mustelus asterias, assembly GCF_964213995.1. Lineage (NCBI taxonomy): Eukaryota > Metazoa > Chordata > Chondrichthyes > Carcharhiniformes > Triakidae > Mustelus > Mustelus asterias. The sequence continues at coordinate 81,249,550 of NC_135817.1, forward strand.
AGGGATTTTGTTTTCGCTGTTGAGCATGTCAAGAGATCTTGAGCTGCAAGGAAATAGAATTATAGAATGTTGCAGCACAGGAGGAGGCCATTCGACCCATTGTGCCTTCTGGCTCTTTGAATGCGCTGTCTCACCCCATTTCTCTATTTTTCCCCAGAGGCCTGGCAATTTGCCAATTTATGTTTCCCTTCTTAATAATTACTGTTGCATTTGCTCCCGCCACCCTCTCAGGCAGCACGTTCTAGATTGAAGTTGCGTTCACATAAAAAAAATTGACTAAACTTGTATCCAAAATTGACTCAGTGGCAGTCAGTGAGAGGCAAGAATGGCCGATGGGCGTTTTTGGGACTGGAAGGCTGTTTCAGTCATTGGTCTCTTGCTCTTTGCAATATATAGCCTTGAATGAAGGGGGAGTGATTAAGAAGTCTGCAGATGATGGCTGTGTATTTGATAACAGGAGAAAGCTGCAAACTGCAAGAGGCTATCAATGGACTAGTCAGGTGCACAGAACAGCGACAAATGGACTTCAAGATAGATAAATGTAAGGTAATCCGTTAGGGGAAGACTAACCAGGCAAGGGTGATACACAATAAATGGTAAAATACTAAGAAGTGCAGAGGAGCAGAGGGGCCTTGGAATGCATGTCTACGGATCCTTGAAGCTGGATGCAAAGGTGGACAAAATGGTGACAAAGGTAAAAAGGATGCTTGCCTTTATTCCTGAGGTGTAGAATTCAAAAGCTGTGAGGTTCTGCTTGGAGTGCAAACACACTAATAAGGCCACAACCGGTGTACTGGGTGCACTTTTGGTCACTGTACTATAGGAAATATATAATTGCAATAGAGAATCAAAGAATCCGACAGTGCAGAAGGAGGCCATTCAGCCCATCAAGTCTGTACCGACCACAATTCCACCCAGGCCCTATCTCCATAACCTCATACATTTACTCTAGCTAGTCCCCCTGATACCAGAAGGCAATTTAGCCTGTCCAATCCACCTAATCCGCACATCTTTGGGCTGTGGGAAGAAACCAGAGCACCCCGAGGAAACCCTCGCAGACACGGGGAGAACGTACAAACACCACACAGACAGTGACCCAAGCTGAGAATCAAACCCAGGTCCCTGGCGCTGTGAGGCAGCAGTGCTGACCACTGTGCCACCGTGCCGCTCATCATCCATACAGAGGAGATTTAAAAGGATGTCGGCGGGTTTGGAGATTTTTTATCCAGAAGGAAGGTTTGGACTGACTATGATTGACTTCTTTGGAATAAAAGAGGCTGGGAAGAGATTGAATTGAAGTGTATCAAATTGAGGGGTGTAGATAAATAATTTCCAATCTTTATTCCCCTAGGTTGAGGGGCCCATAAAGGGGGAACAGGATAAGGAAATTTGATGGAGGTTTTTTTCAACCAAAGGATGCTGGGAATGTAGAATGCGCCAGCTGAAAGAGTGATAGAGGCAGGAATCCTCAAATATTAAAAATAACCACATTGGATATGCTCTTCGGGTACTATAATCTACAGATGGAAAAGATGGAAAGTGGGGTTAGGCTGAATGGATACTGGTCAGACAGTGGAGACAAAATGGGCAGAATGGCCTCCATGCTGCAAGTTTCTAAGGATAGAGTAGAATAGAATCCCCACGTGCAGAGTCTGCACCGACTCTCTGACCGAGCATCCCACCCCACCCCTTTCCTTGTAACGCTACATATCTACCCTGCTAATCCCCCTAACCTACACATCTTGGGCCACAAAGGAACAATAAAGTGTGGTCAGTCCACCTAACCCGCACATCTTTGGACTGTGGGAGGAAACTGGAGCACCCAGAGGAAACCCACGCAGACACGGGGAGAATGTGCAAGCTCCACACTGTTACTGCCTGCTTGTTTCTCTGTAAGCCTAGCTCCACCCATTCAAATGAATCTTCTTATCAATCAACCTAATTAAATCCTGCCCTGAAACCCCATAGGGACAAAAAACCAACAAAACCACGTTAACTCAGATTGAAACAAACACCCCAGTAATTAGGAGCAATGACTCTTCTGCATGCTCATCATTTGGCTGCCAGTTGTAGACATTCAGCACCGTAACCAGAGCTGAAGTACAGAACAGTCCCCTCACAAGAAACATGACACAAACACATTTCTTAAAGGCACAGTATCGTCGCAGTGAGATGTGAGTTTTTCGCTTTTCTTCCCTTGTGCGCTGGTCTGCCTTTAATTTCATTGGACAGCAAACCATTGCCTTATATTTGTTGGTTTTATTTTACCCCCTACCACAGTAGCACAGTGGTTAGCACTGCTGCCCCAAGGTGCCAGGGACCCGGGTTCAATTCCCAGCTTGAATCACTGTCTGTGTGGAGTTTGCACGTTCTCCCCATGTCTGGGTGGGCTTCCTCCGGGTGCTCCGGTTTCCTCCCACAATCCAAAAGATGTGTGGGTTAGGTGCATTGGCCATGCTAAATTCTGCCTCATTGTACCCAACACATGCCGAGTGTGACAACTAGGGGATTTTCACAGTAACTTCATTGCAGTGTTAATCTAAGTTTATTTGTGACTAATAAATATTTTTTAAAACATTTTTTAACTTACAGTGTAGTAATCTCCCACTTTGTGCCATGAGTGTTGAAATAAGTTTAAAGTTTATTTATTAGTGTCACAAGTAGGTTTACATTAACACTGCAATGAAGTTACTGTGAAAATCCCCCCTAGTCGCCACACTCAGGCGCCTGTTTGGGTACACTGAGGGAGAATTTAGCATGGCCAATGTACCTAACCAGCACGTCTTTCGGACCGTGGGAGGAAACTGGAGCACCCGGAGGAAACCCATGCAGACACAGGGAGAATGTACAAACTCTGCACAGACAGTGACCCAAGCCGGGAATTGAATCTGGGTCCCTGGCGCTGTGAGGCAGCAGTGCTAACCACTGTGCCACCGTGCCGCCATGCCAGAGAGACAGTGAACAAAGGCCCATCAGGAACCTGATTGAAACTGTTCCAAAGTCATTTCATTTCATGTGGTTTTTTTTTAATCATCTCTCTCTCCTTATTCCAATCCATGTTCTGGAGGTGAAGGAACTGCTGCTGAAGGACTCCTTCACATAACTCACAAATCATATTTCAAGTGCTTGCTATTATACTCATGGAGATGTTTGGTGTGAATGAAGTTTGATGCTGTCAATCTGATTGCATTGTTAAGGCGTAGGATCCAAAATTAGAATGACTGAATATTAGATTTTAATAAAGAACCTGTCAGATGTTAGAATACAACCTGAGAATGGCAAAGAAACAAGAGGTATTTAAATACTATCAAAAAAAGGACATCAATGCTTCAGCATTTTCTACAATTGTCACTTGAAAGCAGAGATTTGGATCACAATCTTCAAATTACTCCTCTCTTTTCCTTTATTACTTTTTTTTGAAGTATTTCTTCATGAGATATGAATGTCACTGGCTCGACCAGCATTTATTGCTCAATCCTAATTGCTCTTGAGAAGGTGATGGTGAGCTGTCATCATGAACGGTTGCAGTCAATATGGTGTAGGTGAACACACGGTGCTGTTATGAAGTGAAGTCCAGAATTTAGACGCAGCAGTAGTGTAATGACCGAAGGCTGGTGTGTGACCTGGAAGAGAACTTGCAGGTCACATTCCCGTGTGTCCTGCTGCCTTTGTCCTTCTGGAACAAAAAAGAACAAAGAAAAGCACAGCACAGGAATAGGCCCTTCAAGCCCACGCCAATCATGATGCCCGAACTAAACTAAAAAAAACCTTGTACCCTTACTTGGTCCGTATCCCTCTATTTCCTCCCTATTCATGTACCCACCCAGATGCCTCTTTTGTGCCTGCTTCCACCACCTCCTCTGGCAGTGCGTTCCAGGCACCCACCAGTCTCTGCGTGAAAAACCTCCCTTAAACTATCCCCCTCTCACCTTGAACCTGTGCCCCCTTGTAATTGACACTTGCACCCTTGAAAAAAGCCTCTGACTGTCTGTGCCTCTCATAATTTTGTAGATCTTTATCAGGTCTCCTCTCAACCTCTGTTTTTCCAGTGAAAACAATCCTAGGTTATTCAACCTCTCCTCATAGTCAACACACTTGAGACCAGGCAACATCCTGGTGAACCTTCTTTGCACTCTCTCCAAAGCTTCCACGTCCTTCTGATAATGTGGTGACCGGAACTGCAGGCAATACTGCGGCCTAACCAAAGTTTTATGGAGCTGCAACATGATTTTCTAGATGGTAGAGGTCGTGGGTTTGGAAGCTGCTGTTGAGGGAGCCTTGGTGAGTTGCTGCAGTACATCTGCCACGGTGTGCCAGGGGTAGAGGGAGTGAATGTTCAATGTGGTGGATGGGGTGCCGATCAAGTGGGCTCCTTTGTCCTGGGCGGTGTTGATCTTTGTAAATATTGGAGCTGCAATGTGAGGAATATTCCATCACACTCCTGAGCTGGGCCTTGTACTTAGCAGACACGCTTTAGGGAGTCATGAGGGCATGTGGGAGGCTTTCAAGTGTAAGTTGATAAGGATTCAGCACCGGCACATTTCTGTAAGGATGAAGGATGAGTATGGCAAGTTTTGGGAACCTTGGATAACAAGGGATATTGTGAGCCCAGTCAAAGAGAAAAAGGAAGCATTTGTCAAAGCTAGGAGGCTGGGAACACAGGAAGCAAGTGTGGAGTACAAGGAAAGAAGAAAAAAACTTAAGCAAGGAGTAAGAAAGGCTAAAAGGAGTCATGAAAAAGCATTGGCCAGCAGGATTAAGGAAAATCCCAAGGCTTTTTATACATATATAAAGAGCAAGAGGGTAGCCAGGGCGAGGGTTGACCAACTCAAGGACAAGGGAGGGAATCTATTTGTGGAACCAGAGGAAATGGGCGAGGTACTTTGCGTCAGTATTCACCAAAGAGAAGGACTTTGTGGATGATGAGTCTGGGGAAGGGTGTGTGGATAGTTTGAGTGATGTTGAGATCAAAAAGGAGGAGGTATTGGTGTTCTTGAGAAACATGAAGGTAGACAAGTCCCCAGGGTCTGATGGGATATACCCCAGAATACTGAGGGAGGCAAGGGAGGAAATTGCTGGGGCCTTGAGAGAAATCTTTGTATCCTCACTGGCTACAGGAGAGGTCATGATGTGGAGATGCCGGCGTTGGACTGGGGTAAACACAGTAAGAAGTTTAACAGCACCAGGTTAAAGTCCAACAGGTTTATTTGGTAGCAAAAGCCACACAAGCTTTCGAGGCTCTAAGCCCCTTCTTCAGGTGAGTGGGAATTCTGTTCACAAACAGAATTTATAAAGAGGTCCCAGAAGATTGGAGAACAGCCAATGTTGTTCCTTTGTTTAAGAAGGGGAGCAAGAAGAATCCAGGTAATTACAGGCCAGTGAGCCTTTCATCAGTGGTAGGGAAATTATTGGAGAGGATTCTTCGAGACAGGATTTATTCCCACTTGGAAATAAGTAGACATATTAGCGAGAGGCAACATGATTTTGTGAAGGGAACGTCGTGTCTCACTAACTTGATTGAGTTTTTTGAGGAAGTGACGAAGATGATTGATGAGGGTAGGGCAGTGGATGTTGTCTGCATGGACTTCAGTAAGGCCTTTGACAAGGTCCCTCATGGCAGACTGGTGCAGAAGGTGAAGTCGCATGGGATCAGAGGTGAGCTGGCAAGATGGATACAAAACTGGCTCGGTCAAAGAAGACAGAAGGTAGCAGTGGAAGAGTGCGTTTCTGAATGGAGGGCTGTGACAAGTGGCGTTCCTCAGGGATCAGTGCTGGGACCTTTGCTGTTTGTAATACATATAAATGATTTGGAGGAAAATGTAACTGGTTTGATTAGTTAGTTTGCGGACGACACAAAGGTTGGTGGATTTGCGGATAGCGATGAGGACCATCAGAGGATACAGCAGGAAATAGATCGGTTGGAGACTTGGGCGGAGAGATGGCAGATGGAGTTTAATCCGGACAAATGTGAGGTAATGCATTTTGGAAGGTCTAATATAGATAGGAAATATACAATAAATGGCAGAATCCTTAAGAGTATTGATAAGCAGAGGGATCTGATTGTACAGGTACACAGGTCACTGAAAGTGGCAATGCAGGTGGAGAAGGTAGTCAAGAAGGCATACGACATGCTTGCCTTCATCGGCCAGGGCATTGAGTTTAAAAATTGGCAAGTCATGTTGCAGCTTTATAGAACCTTAGTTAGGCCGCACTTGGAATATAGTGTTCAATTCTGGTCGCCACACTACCAGAAGGAGACTTTGGAGAGGGTACAGAAAATATTTACCAGGATGTTGCCTGGTATGGAGAGCATTAGGTATGAGGAGAAGTTGGAGAAACTTGATTTGTTCTCACTGGAATGATGGAGGTTGAGGGGTGACCTGATAGAAGTTTACAAGATTATGAGAGGCATGGACAGAGTGGATGGTCAGAAGCTTTTTCCCAGGGTGGAAGAGTCAATTACTAGGGGGCATAGGTTTAAGGTGCGAGGGGCAAGTTTTAAGGGAGAAGTACGAGGCAGATTTTTTACACAGAGGGTGGTGGGTGCCTGGAACTCGCTGCCGAGGGAGGTAGTGGAAGTGGATACGGTAGTGACTTTTAAGGGGTGTCTTGACAAATACATGAATAAGATGAAAATAGAGGGATATGGTCACCAGAAGGGTAGGGGTTTTTAGTTAAGTCGGGCAGCATGGTTGGTGCAGGATTGGAGGGCCAAAGGCCCTGTTCCTTGTTCTTTGTTCTTTGAGTCAGGAAGTGAAAGTTCCCAGTTTCACACCTGCTTTTGTAGCCATAGTTTTTCTATGGCTGCTAAGTTCCATGCCAATGGTATTTCCTCAGATATGGATGATGGGTCAATGGCAATGTGGCTATGTGCCGGGTGAGATGGTTAGATTTTCTGTTGGAGATGGTCATTGCCAGGCACTTGTGTGGTGTGAATGCTGAATGCTACTTGCAATTTGATCTTTTTCAATTAGAGTTTATTTTTGTCTTTCTCCCATTCATTCATTTTCTCTCTCTCTCTCTCCTCCTGCACCCACCACCACCATCACCCACCTGACGCTGTGCCCCAACCCCCAATCTCACTCACAACCTTTCCATGAGCTAAATTGAGTGGTATGTGCTGAGTTGTGTGAATTCATGACCTTTTGGAAGACTCATCCAGGGAATGACAGTGAACAGAATATTCTGTGAGTGGGAAATATACAGAGGCTTATATTCCAGGCTCAGGTGATTGTACAAGCAATGCTTCCCCTTACAGTCTATCCCTCAGCTTGCCGCATGTAGAGTGGATGATCAATAGTGATGATGCTAATTGCTGGCGATCCACTGCTGTTTGCTGAGAAATTGGGGCTGAACCTAGTCCTTGTCAGCAGCATCGAACAAACTTGTCTTTCAGACTGTGGAAGGAAACCGGAGCACTTGGAGGAAACCCACGCAGACACGGGGAGGACGTGCAGACTCTGCACAGGGAGTGACCAAAGCCGGGAATTGAACTCAGGTCCCTGGCACCGTGAGGCAGCAGTGTTAACCACTGTGCCACCGTGCCGCCCACCACAAGCAAAGACCAATTGCATTTCCATTGTGTTCAGCATAACCCATGAGTGCATTGAATAGCTTTCCGTTAGTGATAAGACATCTAAGCAAAGGATTCATATATTGCGCAACACATTGTTTTGAGAATGCTCTCAGATTGTGTGCCTGGCAACTGGTAATGAAGGGTTGGAACATCATTTACGTCTATTTCGATGCCCAAGATATTCAATGCATCTACAAATGCATGCCCAAAGCCACAGCCTGAGACTGACCCAAAATGTGGCATCAGATCTCATTTTTTTCCAATGCCAGTGAGTTACTGACCCCTGTCAAGCCCTCAGAGTCCACTTCGTCTGATGTCAGGGGTCAAATGGGCGTTATGGTGGCACAGTGGTTAGCGCTGCTGCCTCACAGTCCAAGGGACCCGGGTTCGATTCCCGGCTTGGGTCACTGCCAGTGTGGAGTTTGTACGTTCTCCCCGTGTTTGTGTGGGTTTCCTCCGGGTGCTCCGGTTTCCTCCCACTGTCCAAAAGATGTGCTGGTTAGATGCATTGGCCATGCTAAATTCTCCCTCAGTGGACCCAAACAGGCGCTGGAGTGCGGCGACTAGGAGATGTTCATAGTAACTTCATTGCAGTGTTAATGTAAGCCTACTTGTGACAATAATAAATGAATAACTAAATAAAATAAACTTAAATTTGGACCCATTGCCTCCAGTGGCAATTGAGAAAGCACGGACGCTGGTGAAGGTAAGGTGGGTGTCTGCTGTTGGCAATAATCAAAGGAGAAACATCAGGACAGAACAAGCCAGGTCAGAGAAGAGATTGGATGTGTGGACAACACCAGAAAATGGGCAGAGGGGGGAATGCAGGGTGGCAATGAGCAGAGGGAATGCCTATGGCCTCTCATGGACTATGGCAAATATGGATGGGTCAACTCACCAGATTTGACTGTCAACTCTGCCCTGTGGGGGTAGGTGTTGGGGTGGTGGGGGTGGGGGGAGTGGGGGGTGGGGGTGGGGGTAGGTGTTGATGATGTTGATAGTCCAAGGAAGATGCTGAGGGTGGGCTCAAGATATGATAGGTATTGCTCACATTAGTATTGTGAAGGCAGGAGGGAATATTTTTCCCTCTCATCTGCTTGGTCTTTTGCAGTTCCCTTAAAGCATCTGTTATAATTCAGGTCAGAAACTCCAAAGTGTTTTGTGAAGTCTGCCTGGATCATAAGCTTTGAACTTGCCTCAGGGTGAGCATGAGATATTTCACTTCAGGTATGATTCAAACGACCCACTGGGGAGCCTTTATCAAACAAAGTTTATTTAAGAATGCAGTTAACATGTGTGGAAAGAAAATTAGCAATAACCTTTTATCAATTGCAAAGAAGAAAAAAAGCAATCATGATATAATATCAACCTTTCCAGCTAAATACTATTCCAATGAAATGAATCTCATAAACAAAATCTTTGCCACAGGTTTAACACAGCAAAGACTAATGCTTACATGATACTGGATTTGGTTGAACGCTGCAATTCTCTTCAGGCACACACATACAATCTTGGAATCAGAACAGCTTCAGTTCTTTGGTTGGAGAATTGAAACACTGACTTCCCAGTCCTGTAACCTCTAGCAGCCCTCTCGATATACACCCAGAACGCTTTGAAGTCAGAACGGCTTCCCAAAACACCAGGGAGAGAGAGACTCTCGGCAAGCCAAGCACCAACAGCAGATTTTCCACTCCGCAAAGGCAAGAAGCCTTGTTTTCAGCTAACCAGCAGAATTTCCAAAACCAGGGAGAGAGAGAGAAAAACAGTGTTTTCAGTCTGATGTCCACCCTCTTCTAAACTAAAACTGAAAATGAATCCTTAGATTTTTCCTGGAGAGGAACTACCTGACTTTGACTTGTCAATCAATCTTCCCTCTCACAATGTGTGGTCATAAAAGATCCCAGAGTAAAAATAAACAGAGCCCCATTTAAGCCATTGAAGTAGCAAAATAAGGACTTCTCCAGACAACCCAGCAACAATAAGGAAAAATAAACCTGAAAAGATCTGCTTACAACTGCAGGGAACATGATTTAAAAAAACATTTCTTAAAGGTACACTAACGTCACACATTAGTGAGACTGCACTTAGAAAATTGTGTACAGTTTTGGTGCCCTTACTTGAGGAGGGATGCAGGTGTGTTGAAGTAATTTCAGAAGAGATTCAGTAGATTAATCCCAGAGATGAGGGGTTTGTCTTACGAAGAGAGATTGGGCAATTTGAGATTATATTCCCTGTAGTTTAGAAGAATGAGAGGAGATCTGATTGAGGTGTACAAGATGATAAGGGGGATTGACAAAGTAAAAGTGGAGAGGATATTTCCTCTTGTGGGGCAATCTAGAACAAGAAGTCATTGTTTTAGGATAAGGGGTAGCAGATTTAAAACAGAGATGAGAAGAAATTACTTCTAACATGTTTTTAGGTGCCCAGATCATTAACAACCTGTCCTGGTCCCCGTCATGTCAACACTACAGTTAAGGAAGTCCACCAATGCCTCTACTTTCTCAGAAGACTAAGGAAATTTGGCATGTCGAATATGACTCTCACCAACCTTTACAGATGCACCATAGAAAGTATTCTTTCTGGTTGTGTCACAGTTTGGTATGGCTCCTGCTCTGCCCAAGACCGCAAGAAACTACAAAAGGCCGTGAATGTAGCCCAATCCATCAGGCAAACAAGCCTCCCATCCATTGACTCTGTCTACACTTCCCGCTGCCTCGGCAAAGCAGCCAGCATAATTAAGGACCCCATGCACCCCAGACATTCTCTCTTCCACCTTCTCCCGCCGGGAAAAAGATACAAAAATCTGAGGTCATGTACCAACCGACTCAAGAACAGCTTCTTCCCTGCTGCTGTCAGACTTTTGAATGGACTTACCTTGCATTAAGTTGATTTTTCTCTACACGCTATCTATTACTGTAACACTACATTCTGCTCTCTCTCGTTTCCTTCTCTATGAACGGTATGCTTTGTCTGTATAGCGTGCAAGAAACAATACTTTTCACTGTATGTTAATACATGTGACAAAAATAAATCAAATCAAAGGCTCCTGACACTGTGGAATTCACTACCCTAGGGTGTGGTGGATGCTGGGACATTGAGTAAATTTGAGGAAGTGGTGCACAGATTTTTAATTAGTAAGGGTTTGAGGGGCTAGGGTGAATGGACAGGGAAGTGGAGATGAGGCTGGGATGAGATCAGCCATGATCGTATTAAATGGCGGAGCAGGCCCGAGGGGCTGAACGGCCTATCCTGCTCCTACTTCTTATGATTCTTATGTAGACCGCTGGTTCGGCCATCACAGGGATGACAAGAGTAGCCACAGTTTGAATTTTTTTAAAAATACTTTTCCAATTCAATCAAATCAAATCCAATTCAGAGTCTCAACAAGTTGAGACATTTCAGATCCAGGCTGACAAGACAGGGCGAGCGACCAAACCACCCTGTCCTGGGCCTGATCTACATGAGCCAAGCTGATTGGAGAAGGGGGAGGTTCCTCCTCCAAGACTTGAGCTCATTTGCATCTTAGCCAAAAGGCCAAGAGGCCGCTTTTAAAAATTGCTTCATATGAAACATATGAAGCTTCAGCGTAACCCAATGACCTCGACCAAGTGCGGCCGACCATGGGCTGCCGACCATACTACACTTGATCTTAGCCAAAAGGCCGAGAAGCGGAATTTTTTAAAAAATACTTTTCCAATTCAATCAAATCAAATCCAATTCAGAGTCTCAACAAGTTGAGATATTTCAGATCCAGGCTGACAAGACAGGACGGGAGACCAAACCACCCTGTCCTGGGCCTGATCTACATGAGTCAAGCTGATTGGAGAAGGGGGAGGATCCTCCTCCAAGACTTGAGCTCATTTGCATCTTAGCCAAAAGGCCGAGATGCCGCTTTTAAAAATTGCTTCATATGAAACACATGAAGCCCCAGCGCAACCCAATGACCTCAACCAAGTGCAGGCGATCCATACTACACTTGATCCCAGCCAAAAGGCCGAGAAGCAATAGCTTTTTTTAAATACTTTTCCAATTCAATCAAATCAAATCCAATTCAGAGTCTCAACAAGTTGAGACATTTCCGATCCAGGCTGACAAGACAGGGCGGGCGACTAAACCACCCTGTCCTGGGCCCGATCTACATGAGCCAAGCTGATTGGAGAAGGGGGAGGTTCCTCCTCCAAGACTTGGGCTCATTTGCATCTTAGCCAAAAGGCCGAGATGCCGCTTTTAAAAATTGCTTCATATGAAACATATGAAGCCTCAGTGTAACCTCATGACCCCAACCAAGTGCAGATCCGATACTACACTTGATCTTAGCCAAAAGGCTGAGAAGCAATAGCTGCTCTTTTTCATCGCCAGTTCTCCAAAAGGATTCTGAAACCAGCATAGGGCTCCTGCTTTACATAATGAAGTTGATCCAACATTATGCTCAGACTGACTTGTAAACACAATCTGCCTCACGCCAGGGAACAAACCACTGATGATGCATTGTGGTAATGTTCTGTTTGTGAGGGATTTGACAGTGGATACATCCAGAAACTTGATCCTTTTGCGCAGTGATCTTGAAGTTTGTCAACAAATGTTGGCGAATAGCATGTGAATACCAATTCACAGTTGTGTGCAGCCAATTCGATATTTCAAATTAGCATTCAGCAGAGGGACACAATGAACGATTTATGTAGCTACGGTGCTGTGAAGTTAACTACCTCTTATGAGAGGTGTTAGTCTCTTTAAAAAAAATCCCTGTTATATCTCATTTGCTGTTACATTAAAGATATTTAATGTTTGCAATCAAAATAATTCAAACTGTAATCTAACCCCCATCAGTTGAAGCAAAGTAGATTACTGTGTTAGAGTTTGGAGGTTACAAATGAGTGTCTCAAAATACTGAGATGACCATTATGGGGATAGCTCTGGGCCTTCTGCAGATTGGGGTTGAAATTGGTGTGTGATGCACTCAGCTTATGCCTGTAAAGTGGGCAAAATTCACACCAGTTTCTACACATGTACCTTCTCCCAAGATGTGACAGACAGAATTACTTTGTGCGGTGTTATAAACACAGCTGATGTTATTGCTCAGCAGGCCAGACCCCAGAGTGAAATCTGTCTGACTTATCATGAACCTGTTTTTAATTGAGAACATGAGGAGGAAAGTACAGAATTCCAGTAACACCTTTAGAATTTAAAAAAATTAAATGACTCACTAAAAAGGAAAAAGAAGCGCACAAGGTTAAAATAGTCCTGTGGAACAACCCCCGCAAAAAGCATTCTTGTTCAGAAGTACGCAATTAAAATATGGTTTTGGTAACAACCCCTTATAGATTTTTAATCATATGATTCCTGCAAATATTACTCAATTCAAGGAATTGCTGTAACTTTAATAAAGGCACACCTTCTCAGGCACTTCAACCCTGATATGGAGTTCCAAAAGGCAGTTCAGAAACAAACTGTTTCCTCAAACAAGGACTCTTCTGACTTAACACTGGGTAGCTGCCTCCAATTCAAAAATGTTCACCGCTTATCAGCGTCCTGCACAAAGCCGCTGGGCTTCAGGTCTTTCCCCTTCAGCCACTCCCTCTGTTAAACATCCCTTTGCTTGAATAACTTTGTCCCCTTTCCACTTCAGTTCTAGCATCCTCAAGCAACTCTTTGAACTCAAACTCTCCAAATTCAAAAAAAATCTTTCATGTTTTCCATTTTGCTTCGGCTTTCGGGTCAATAAAATTCAATGTACCTTCCCTTATTTAAAATGAAGTTTATTTATTAATCACAAGGCTTACATTAACACTGCAATGAAGTTACTGTGAAATTGTTTACTCACGGAACCCCTGTAAGATTTAAATGTTCCTTGTCACCTCTCAACTCCCATTTTGAAATTCAGCAACTTATCTCACAATGCAAATTTTAGATTCAACCTATTTACATGTTACTCAAACCTACCACAACCTCTCATTACAAACCTCACACCTTTAACCTTTCACCTCTTAGACCTCACAGACAACCTGTCTCTAGTAACCTCTTCCCTGCTTATTAAACCCTGGTCATTCCCAAACACAGTAAGAAGTCTCACAACACCGGGTTAAAGTCCAACAGGTTTATTTGGTAGCACAAGCCACAAGCTTTTGGAGCGCTGCTCCTTCATCAGGTGATTGGGAGTTGTGTTCACAAACAGGGCATATAAAGACACAAACTCAATTTACAAGATAATGGTTGGAATGCGAGTCTTTACAGGTAATCAAGCCTTAAAGGTACAGACAATGTGAGTGGAGAGAGGGTTAAGCACAGGCTACCATTCCCAAACACCCAGTTGCCTTTAAAGACACAGAAAACATAATCACAAAAATATAAAAAATATACATCTCTTATCACAACGAGTAGAGAGTTTCTCACCTCAGTGTTACTCAGTCAGTTTAATTTTTAAATTCTTTTTGTCAAAGGACATGCTCATACCAAAGTGTCTGGTGTTTATATTGTTGATGATGTGGAGATGCCGGCGTTGGACTGGGGTAAACACAGTAAGAGTTTTAACAACACCAGGTTAAAGCCCAACAGGTTTATTTGGTAGCAAACGCCATTAGCTTTTGGAGCGCTGCTCCTTCGTCAGGTGGAGTGGATATCTGCTCTCAAACAGGGCATAACAGGTGTCTCTGTATGCCCTGTTTGAGAGCAAATATCCACTCCATCTGACGAAGGAGCAGCGCTCCGAAAGCTAATGGCATTTGCTACCAAATAAACCTGTTGGACTTTAACCTGGTGTTGTTAAAACTCTTACTGTTTGTATTGTTAACAGACCATGAGATGCGACGGCAGTTTTGTATTTTCTGATCACAGGCATTTTTTAAATTCCAAATGAGGATTATCATCTGGTAATATTATTGAAATGCTTATGGCAATTCTGCATTTATGGCTTTCCCATTTGGAACATCATCAGTGTGTTAATTTAGAACAATATTACTGGGTTATTAGCAGTCAATTATAGGAACTACAATTGCTTGATTTTATTAGTTTAGAGTAAAATGAAAAGCTGCTTTGATATCTAAGTGCATGACTGCCTGTTGAATGAGATTGATATAATATCCAGTTTACGCCCGAATCATTCTGCTCTAGATTTTCATGTACTGCTGAGCTGCTAAGTAAGCCAACCACATACAACCAGTTAAAATGAAGTCCAAGAGACAAAGGTCCTCACATTCGAGGTGGACCAGAGGTGGACTTTTAACAGGTTTCCGTACTGGAGAACATTAAATAGGATGAAATACATTTGGGCTGGTTTTCCACTCCATATTTTTCAGCTGGGGGTTCCAGGTGGTGTAGCCTCTTCTGCCTGCATCTCAACTGGCCCCCATCACATCATGAAACATGAGGGGAGGCGTTGGCCTCGTGCCATTATTGCTGGGCTATTAATCCAGAAACTCAACTAATGTTCTGAGGGACCTGGGTTCGAATCCCGCCACAGCAGGTGGTGGAATTTGAATTCAATTTAAAAAATCCGAAATTAAGAATCTAACGATGACCATTGTTGATTGTCGGAAAAACCCATCTGGTTCACTAATGTCTTTTAGGGAAGGAAATCTGCCGTCCTTACCTGGTCTGGCCTACATGTGACTTCAGTGCCACAGCAATGTGGTTGACTCTCAACTGCCCTCCCAAAGGACACTAGGGATGGGCAATAAATGCTGGCCAGCTAGTGATGCCCATGTCCCATGAATGAATTAAAAAACATAGGAACAGGAATGTATAACCATTGTTGGATTGTAGCTGATCTGCACCTTGACTCTACCTACCCACTTGGATTCCATAGCTCTGATTATTGAGGGAAGAGAACACAGTGATGGGGAGTTTTGGTGAGCTCAATCCAGTCTGGAGACTCTGAAAAAGCCAATCCTGAAGTCTCTAACATGACGCAGCTCTGTAAGACTGAAGGAGAGTCATAGAGACGCGAAACGTCAGCTGTTTCTCTGTCCACAGGTACTACCAGAGTTGCTGAGTTTTCCCAGTATTTTCTGTTCTCATTCCATCCGAGTTTGCTCCAACAATATTTCAACAAACCTGTTGTCCATTTTCAGAGCTTTTCTTTGTCAGGGAATGGAAGAGTCTTGGGAGGAGACAGGAAGTCTGCAGTCCATGGCATGATTGGGTGAGTTGTCTGTGCCATCATTCTTCCACCAGTAGAGTTTCCCAAGTCAAAAACTCCAGGACACAGCTTCTGAGCTGATGCCTATTCACAAAGAGACAATGACAAGAGGATTCCTCCTCCTTCAGGTATCATTCCCCAGGAGAACATTGGCGGCCATGTACTTCTATTGGATTGGTCCATGATGATGCTTGGCAAAGTGCTGCAGTGGTTTGCTATGGCCTTCTGCACTGTGACTGACCAGGAAATTCTCCTCTTTACTGCATGCTAACAGGTGTATTTGAAGGATACACAGGCTGATAGTCAACATGTTTGGCCACATTAGGAATGCACCTGCATGGGAGTTGGAATGCGGAGCTTCTGGCCCAGAGACAGGGACACTACCACTGCACCACTAGCCCTCCCTGACTTGAAGATTAACCACGCAGGAAAAATTATTGGCTGCCAAAGATCTGAATACATTGTATAGCGAAAGCCATATGAGCCAAAGACAGCTTGATGCTGAGAGACAGGGGCCAGGATTTTCTGACTGCCCCCCACCCAACCCCCACCCTCCACCCCCCTACCACCTGACCCCCTCCTCCCCCCAGCCAGGCGACATGTTTTCCCATGGCTGAGGCGGCTTGATGTCAGCCGGTGGCAGGATCTGTTGGTCCCACTGAAGTGTTTTGCATGGTTCACATGGTTCACTGGGGAATCCACCTCGGGGGCTGGGGGTGGAAGTGGGGGGTTTGGGGGGGCAGGGGGTGGGGAGGGCAGCACCTTCACCAGAACCGGAAGATTCTTCCAACAGGAAGGGCTGAAATATCCCTCCCAGAGTTTTGTCAGGATACTTATTCATGACCCTAATGGCGGTAACCATTAGAAATTGTACTTAAGGAGACAGAAAGACTTCCATTCATACGATGCCTTTCTGAGTTTATTATGTGGACATCCCAAAATGCTTAACACCAACTAAGTATTTCTTGTTGTGTAGTCACTGTTATTAGTGAGGAAATATGGCAGCTAATCTGTACACAGTAAATCCCCACGAACAACAGTGTGACGATCAATTATTTAGAGAATTTGGGATTGGTTCCTGAGAGCTGAGGAGGTTAAGGGAAGATTTGATTGGGATGTTCAAATATTGAGGTTTTGATGGAATGCAGACATATGAAATAGGAGCAGAAGAAAGCCATTTGGCCCCTCAAGCCTGCTCCACCAATCTATCAGATTATGACTATCTGTTTGTGCTTCAAGTTCCTCATTCCCATCAACCCCTTTGATTCACTTTCCGAGCAATAATCTATCTACTTCTATCTGAAAAATATTCAATGACCCCCAACTCCACTGCCTTCTGAGGCAGAGAGTTCCACAGCCACACAACATTCTGAGAGGTAGACATTCTCCTCATCTCTCTCCCCTCAGAGTGGCTCCTAATTCTAAAACAGTGCCCTCTAGTTCCGGACTCACCCACAAGAGGAAACATCTTTTCCATATCCATCTTATCAATGCCATTCAGGATCTTATATATTTCAATGAAGGAATGATAGAAGTCGACAAGATTATAAGAGGCAGGGACAGAGTGGATAGTCAGAAGTTTTTTCCCAGGGTGGAAGAGTCAATTACTGGGGGGCATCGGTTTAAGGTGTGAGGGGCAAGGTTTAAAGGAGTTGTATGAGGCAAGTTTTTAACACAGAGGTTGGTGGGTGCCTGGAACTCGCTGCCGGGGGAGGTAGTGGAAGCAGATACGATAGTGACTTTTAAAGGGCGTCTGGACAAATACATGAATAGAATGGGAATAGAGGGATATGGTCCCCGGAAGGTTTTAGTTCAGACGGGCAGCATGGTCTGTGCAGGCTTGGAGGGCCGAAGGGCCTGTTCCTGTGCTGTAATTTTCTTTGTTCTTTGAATATATCGCTAGAAATATTCCTTAATTGAAGTATATAAGATCAATAATGTGATGATGATCAATTATCTGGAGAATTTGGAATTGGCTCCTTCGAGCTGAGGAGGTTGAGGGAAAATTTGATCGGGATGCTGAGAAATTGAAGTTCTGATGGAATGTGGACATACAAAATAGGAGCACTTTCCATTGGCTGGTGGATCAGTGACCGTAGGAAGTGGTTTTTAAAATGTTTGGGTCAGGAATCAGTGGGGAGACGACACTCTTTGTTTGTTATGCAGTGAGTTATGATCTGAAAGAGGTGGAAACACTATCACGAGTAAATTTCCAATGGGAATTGAGGAAAGAAAGCCTTTGCGGGGCAACGGGAAAAGAACGGGAGAGCTGTTTTGAAGATTGATACAAACATGATGGGCCAAATGGCCAGCACCCTCTCTACCAAGTTCCCCTATAGAAATTGGACAAGGGCAGGAGCATTGGTGATGCCTCATGGTTCAATACCCCCCCCACCCCTCATCTCCCGCCCCCCCCCCCCTTCCGAATCATGCCAGGAGTTGGGAGCGCTTGGGCAGGACAGCTGCAATCTGCTCGTGCATAGGTGGGGTAGTATCGTACCCCAGCAAGAGGCAGGACCCTGAGGAAGGGGTAAATAAGAATAGTCAGAGTGCAGCGGGCGTTGGATAATTTAAAAAAGTAAAGAACTTTCCAATGATGAGAGGGAAACAATATACTCCAAGCTGGCAAGTGTTAGTTTTTGCTGCCACAGTGTGTGATAGATTAAATAAACAGTATGGTGGATGAGGAAATTGCAGAAGCAATTTTTTGTAATTTAGTATAATTACTAATCTGTTTGAATGTCAATATTTTTTTTTCCAGTATTTTGAAACTGGATTTGGTCTTCCTCTGTTTAGTCATTTCAATAAAGCAACTTAGGCAGAGGCAGCAAGATATGAGAGTTGAAGAATTCATTTCTCAGTGTAGTTTAAAGGAAAGTTGGCATCATCTTTGCCTTCTCTCCAAAACCCAAAGCCACCCTCCAAAGGACACACTACAAAATTATTATCCTGAAGTCACTGCCTTCTGCCATTTCATGTGTATATACAACAAGTGTGGTTACGTGTTGGCAGACGTTTCTAGTGACTTGGTGGAAAAGAGGATGAAATAAATATATATATATATATATATATGATGTGAAGATGCCGGCGTTGGACTGGGGTGGGCACAGTAAGTAGTCTCGCAACACCAGGTTAAAGTCCAACAGGTTTATTTGGTAGCACAAACTTTCGGAGTGCTGCCCCGAATATGAATGGATGATGGAGCAGTGCTCCGAACGCTCGTGCTACAAATAAACCTGTTGGACTTTAACCTGGTGTTATGAGACTTCTGACTGTATAAATATATATAAAAAATACAATAGGGCGGCACAGTGGTTAGCACTGCTGCTTCACTGTACCAGGGACCCGGGTTCGATTCCCAGCTTGGGTGACTGTGCAGAGTTTGTACGTTCTCCCCATGTCTGTGTGGGTTTCCTCTGGGTGCTCCAGTTTCCTCCACACTCCAAAGATGTGTAGATGAGGTGAATTGGCCATGCTAAATTGCCCCTTAGTGTCCCAGGATGTGCGTGTTGGGGGGATTAGCCATGATACATGTGTGGGGTTACAGGGATAGGGCAGGGGAGAGGGCCTAGGTAAAATAATCTATCAGAGTCGGTGCAGACTCAATGGATCAAATGGCCTCTTCTGCACTGTAGAGATTCTATGATTTTTTAAATATATGTGTTTGTTGAAAATAATTCCATTAATATCTTATAATTGCAATAGACTCAATTTACACTCCTCCAATTCTAGCCTCTTGCATGTCTTTGAAGTTTTTGTAATCCCACAATTGCTGGTTGTCATATCTTCAGCTGCCCAGGCCCGAGGCTCAAGACTCCCTACTTAAATGTATCTGCTTCTCCACCCCTCCTGCTTTCAAGATGCTGAAACCGCCCTTACTGCCCCCAGGTTTTTGGTTGCTCTCCTAATTTCTTATGAAGTGGCTCTGTATTAGATGTTGTTTGACTGCGTTTTGCGTGTGCGGTGCCTTGTCTTGTGAAACCACATTGAAGGTGCTGATGATCCGAACCTTTAGTTATCTTCCACAGTGTAGGTGCGACTGCCTTCATCCAAGTAGGAAACAACTTGTATTTATACAACCCCTCAGGAAATCCCAAAGCAATCTGCAACCAATTAATCACCCTTGAAACATAGCCACATGTGGAAGATAGAGAAACACAGCAGACAAATCTTTTGCACGGCAGGGTGCCACAAACAGCAATGAAATAATGACCAGATAATCTGTTTTAATAATGCTTTATTGTGCGATAAATATTGGCCAGGACACCAAAAAAACCTCCTGTTGTTGTTCAAATATTGTCTTGTGACCTACTACATGCAGCTGAGAAGGCAGATGCAGTCTTCGTATGTTGAGAAAGAACCTCTCTCAATGCAGTGCTCCGCATTGCAATGAAAGTGTTGCCTATACTCTATACTCCAGTCACAGGAGGGGCCAGAACCCATCACCTTCTGACTCAGAACAAAAAATGCTACCGCTGAACCGAGGCCAATGATTCCTGAGTAATATCTGATGTGTGAGGAGATGTCAAAAGGTTTCACTCCTCTGACAGGCATCAAGCCCAGGTTGATGATGACATCCGTGTGCACACAACTTTCCAGCAGGGATTGCTCAGAAACTGTGCATCTCCTCCTCACCCAGCCTTACAACATCCTAATTGCCGTCCTAATGGGATCAGTCACCAGAGCACAGGCAGGGAATTGAATCTGGGACCTCTGCGGTCTGTGTGGTTCAGTGAGATGTCATGAGGTGCATTTAATCAGTTACCCTTCGGGAGCTGTGTAGTTCTACTGTTGAATGCAGAGATACCAGCATGTTATACTGCTTGACACACAGCGTTTGGGCTGGCAGAGTCTAACAGCTGACTATTGATGGCAGGTCTTTATTTGTGCAAGATCAGATTCAAGTTGCCTAGAAACAATCGCTTGACAATCATCCCAACCAGAGAGTTCTGACAATATATTAAATGATGTGCGTGAGCTCTGAGGTGAGGTAACTGCCTTGTCACAATTGCTGCGTTCTATATTCTATTAAGAGGCTATTAGATAAGCACAAGGCATGGTGGCACAGTGGCTAGCACAGCTGCCTCACAGCGCCAGGGACCTGGGTTCAATTCTGGTCTCAGGTGACTGTCAGTGTAGAGTTCACACATTCTCCCCATGTCTGCGTTTCCTCCGGGTGTTCTGGTTTCCTCCCACAGTCCAAAAATGTGCGGGTTAGGTGGATTGGCCTCGTTAAGTTGCCCCTTAGTGTCAGGGAAATTAGCTGGGTGAATGCGTGGGGTTATGGGGATATGACCTGGGTGGGATTGTTGTTGGTGCAGGCTCGATGGGCCGAATGGCCTCCTTCTGCACTGTAGGGATTCTATGATTCTACGAATATGCTAGGAATAGAGGGATATGGACTAAGGGCAGGGAGAAGGGAATAGTTTAATTTGGCGTCATGTTCGGCACAACATTCCTGTGCTGTACTGTTCTATATAGATCTGCCTTTTATGTTGTGTTATCAGATCCACAAAAGCATTAACCCTGCATGAATTAAATGATGGTCTGTTCAATCAGTGGATAGTTTAAAAGCTCCTGAAGGAGTTGGACTTCCGATTTTTTACTGGAGAGAATGGGTTAGCTGCACCTTCAGAAACAGAAGCAGACAGGTACAGAGTGGGGACCCAGGCATGGCTGCCTGAGAGTGTCACCCAGCCCCTATCAGAAGATCAGTCGGGCAAAGGGGATTGAACACTTGGCAAAGAGGGTGCCCTTGGCACCACGCAGGTGCCAGGGAGAGCGGGGCACTCAGCTCCCGGTCTTCGAAATGGGTTGGCACCCCCTGGCAATGTGGGGGGGGAGCAGAGCAGTGGGAAAGGCCGCCAAGGTCAATTGGGAAGTCACCTGCCCAAATGGAAGGCTTCAACTGGCGTTGGGGGTGCAACAATAAGATTTTGGGCCATTAGCAGGCAACGCCCTCTGCAGGAAGGGAAGAACCCCGAGCGGGGGAGTAGTGAGGGAGGAGTTGCATGAGAGGAAAGAAGGGAAGGATGGCGATGGGAAGTGAAGCTCTCAACACTGGATCGAGTGCCAAAAACGGAGCTGCTTTGCAGATGGTCACAGACATCTGAGCCCTCATTGCCGGGAGTGGTGCTATTTCCGTCAGTTACTGGGAGCTTACATCTTCGCTTCTGGCTCCTTCCAAAGATCAGCTGTGGACCTTGATCGTATCTCCAACAGCTGCACACCACTGTGTGTTATCATGGTCACTGGCAGCAGGCTGCTATACGTGGTTACACTCACCCATCATTGTCTTATTGCTCTCCGAATCTGATAGTCAAGCAGATCCACTTCCCAGGCGGGAAGGTGTTGTATATTTTATATATCACAGATCAATGCAGTTTCTATGTGTGTAATGGGTTTCATTCACAGTGCTTTGAAATATCCACTCCATGCTTCAGTTCCAGCTCTTCCCACAGCTTTGTTTACTTTGATCTGTGTCCACACTCAGGCTTAACCAATCAAGCACACTGAGCGTCAATAGTAAGCAGGCTCACAGTCAAACACAGAACAATTGAATATTGCAATACCAGGGCTAATTTTTCCTCCAGTTGCAATCTCAACTACTGGATAACTCGACCAGAGGCTTAAATGTGAGTCTTTTCTCTTTCTGTTTTCCATTCCTTCATTCCTGCCCCTTTGTACATCCCCATTTTGTTTTGTTTGTTTATTTATTTGTTTGTTTTAAAATCACTCCACATTGCTGGCTGTGCCTTCAGCTGCCCTTGGGACTAACTTTGAAATGCCTTCTCTATATCTCACCTCTTTTCTATAAGGTGCTCCTTAAAACCTATCTCTACCTTTGGTTACCTATCCTAATCTCTCCATATATCTCCATAATCTCCATATATCTCCGAATATCTCCATATCTCCAGTCCAAAGATGTGCAGGTTAGGTTGATTGGCCATGCTAAAATTGCCCTTAGTGTCCTGGGATGCGTAGGTTAGAGGGATTAGTTGGTAAATATGTAGGGATATGGGTGGGATTGTGGTCGGTGCAGACTCGATGGGCCGAATGGCCTCTTTCTGTGCTGTAGGGTTTCTAAGATTCTTTCTAAGATTCTAAGATCTGACTCAGTGTTAAGATTTTGCTTAGTCATTCTCCAGCAACGTTGCCCAGGGTGTTTCACTATGGTTAAAGTGCTATAGAAATGCCACCTTTCGATGTTTGGGTTTCCCATTTGCACTGGACAGTGAGGGTGGGATTTT